>NW_014577703.1:57849-87117 GCF_000485595.1 Priapulus caudatus
CCCCCCCCCCCCCTCGTCTCCCCCCGTCCTCGTACCTGGCGCACGAGAGGAAATGGTCGATGTAGTCGGCGGTGACGAATATGCCCATGTCCGGGTCCATCGCCGTGCGATTGAGCACCTCGTGGCTGTTCTGGAAGTACTGCAGCAGGCTCTGCACGGTGCAGTTGGTGTTGTCGGGCGAGAGCGGCGTGAAGCAGATGTCTCGCAGCGTGACCGTGCGGTTCAGGGCGTCGACACGAACCTCCATGTTCTCCACCCGCAGCTGCAGGTCCAGCACCTACAGCAGAGGAAGCTAAAGCTATAGCAGAGGAAGCTACAGCAGAGGAAGCTACAGCAGAGGAAGCTACAGCAGAGGAAGCTACAGCTACAGCAGAGGAAGCTAAAGCTACACAGATGGGAAAGCCTAAAGCTATAGCAGAGGAAGCTAACAGCGGGCTACAGCAGCAGAGGAAGCTAAAGCTACAGCAGAGGAAGCTAAAGCTACAGCAGGGGAAGCTAAAGCTACAGCAGGGGAAGCTAAAGCTACAGCAGGGGAAAAGCCTAAAGCTACAGCAGAGGAAGTACAGCTACAGCAGGGGACGCTAACGCTACAGCAGGGGAAGCTAAAGCTACAGCAGGGCAAGCTAACGCTACAGCAGGGGAAGCCTAACGCTACAGCAGGGGAAAGCTAACGCGCTACAGCAGGGAAGCTACAGCAGGGGAAGCTAAAGCTACAGCAGGGGAAGCTACAGCAGAGGAAGCTAAAGCTACAGCAGCGGGGAAGCTTAAAAAAAAGCTAACAGCAGGGGAAAGCTACCAGCAGAGGAAGCTAAAGCCTACAGACAGAGGAAGCCTGACCGTGAGAACCGCCCAATGACCGCCCCGCCCGCCACCACGTCTACGCATCGCGTCGTAGCGACTCACCGTGCTTCCAAAGCTCAGCGAGCGTGCCAACACACGCTCACGCACGCCGTGTATTCCCGCGGACATGTAATTGATTATTTTGTTCCAATGAACGGCAACATGTACAATGCATGCACGTGTTCCACAGGTGTGTCTGTTGCTGAGCCATAATAAAAATATGGTTCTTTGCCCTCACCCGGACCGACCCGCCAAAAAGGGGCCGACCTCAAAAAAAAATTTTGATCTTTTTTTTAAAACAAATTGTATCACTGTACATCATATAAATCTGTAGCAATACATTATATCAAGAGTAGATAATAACACATGTGTTATTATCTACTCTTGATTATATGTACCAAGCAAAACAAACATTGGAACATAAAAGTGTCTCGACACAAGCACAACAACCGAGCATGTTAGACACCATGCTAAATTTGTAAAAAGACCCCCGCCCTCAAAAAAGCCGACCTACCTACTTTTCAGCCTGGGTCGGGGTGAGGGCAAACAAACAATATTTTTATTATGCCTGGTGGATTACAGTTGTAACTAGAGCACTCGGAGAGCACAGACCTCCGCCAAGGCAGCTCAATTCTCTCACTGTGGAAATTGTTTATTAATTAATTGCGATCCGGATCACCACCAAAATGTAATCAATTCTAAGTTACCCCATTTCTGACCTATCCCGGAAATTTTATTAATTAATTAATTAATTAATTAAAGTGGCATCCGCGATCACCACCAAAATGTAATCAATTCTAAGTGTACCCCATTTCTGACCTATCCTGAAAATTTAATTAATTAATTAATTAATTGGATCGCGATCACCCACCAAATCTCATTCAATTCTAAGTTAGCGGCATTTCTGACCTATATCCTGAAAATTTTATGACAATCCGTCAATAACTTTTTCAGTTAGGCTGTACACGCACAAACCAACAAACACACGCCGGTGAAAACATAACCTCCTGCCAACCCTTGGCGGAGGTAATTCATTACTGCACGTCTGCTATAAGTATTCCCCCCCCCCCCCACGGCCCCCACCATTGATTTTCAGCTAATAGACACTTTCTCTCCTGCAACTAGCACGTCACGAGACTAGTCTGTCTGTCCATACACAGTACCTGTACCTTAGAAGAAAGTACACAGCTCACACCTACAAACTGCACACGCATACATCACATATTTAAAGCCGCACTGATGCGCATCCAAACGCTAATTTATCCAGTACTAGCACTAGCAAATACTTCGTGTCACGGATAATCACACTACCTTTATGATAAAATAAACTCTAGTTCCTCCATTTCACTGCGCGTTGCTCTATAAAAGGCATTTGAAAATAACCTCCAATGTTGTTTCAAATTCTCCGATGTTGTTGACATTTTCGCGTTGCCCTGCCAAGCAACCGCACAGGATGCGTGCTGCGGTACAGCGGTACGGGTGCTAGCAAAGATAAAAACAATCACATAACCGATAAAGATGTCACCGAACCGCTTCGAGACTAAATTGCTTTGGCAAATAAGTCGGCCTTAGCGCCAGAAATGCCAGTTTTCTTCACCTCTTTCTTGTGGCGTTTTAAGCAAACGCGCAGTGAAATGGGAGGAACTAGAGTTTATTTTTGTCATAAGGTAGTGTGATTATGCATGACACGAAGTATTTGCTAGTCTAGTACTGGAGAAATTAGCGTTTGGATGCGCATAGTGCGCTTCAATAATGCTGCATACAGTGTGCATCCAGCATTCAACTATACATACAGTGAGGTAAACGCTTCGCAAATGATTTTTTTCTCGCTGAAAAAACAAGCAGAAGCCGCTGGAGGCAACACCACATGTGACACACACCACGTTTGCACCCCCCCCACCCCGACAGGCAGGTAACACAAGCCCATGACTAGGTGACCTCTATCTAGCATGAGGCCAGGGTGGGAGTGTCACACAACAGTAGCCGACTTGCTCACTAACCTGCGCCCCTCCAGCGACAAAGCAACAAGCAGCTACAAGCTACTCAGCCCAACCACAGCACTAGACAAAGTCGACCGCCGCTGGTGTTACTCGACGCGAGCGACCGACTGACCCCGTGACCCCTGCGAGGCTATGAAGGTCACCGACCTCGTGAAGGACGTCGATGTTGAAGACGCTGCTGAAGTTCTGTGCTCCCTGCGGGTAGTACTCGTGCATGACGGGCGTCTGGTCGACGACCCTCACGATCATCTGCTCTGTGCGGAAGAACGGCCTGCAACGATGACGCATGCGGCGATCAGTGTACAAGTACACGGAGGGGGGGGGGGTTCTCCCATTAGCCAGTCGGCCGATAACAAATGACCTCCAGTGGAACTTTTAATGCATTTTTACGAGGTTTTTCTCATTAGACGGTCGTGCCGGTCACCTAAATGTTGATCAGCGTATAAGTACACAAGTTTTTTTCTCATTTAAAATAGGTAGTGCGGGTCACCTGAATACTGATCAGCGCATAAGAATTCGGGTTTTTCTCATTAGCCGGTCATGCCGATCACCTGAACACTGCGTATATATTATTCACTTGATAACGACCTCTAGCTACCTTTCTACCCTACTAGTGGAACGTTTTTAATGCAAGCGCACTTGTTAATTAATGTTTCTGTGCACTTCAAGCGCACAATTTCGTGATGTCCTGCATATGCTTGCTACCATACTAACATGAGTAAGTGACGTCGTTTTGTGTGGCAGGTCCCGACATACAATACGTAGTTACGTACTGTTTGCTACATATGTTGCGTAACATGGATTAGAAACTGTTCGAAAAGAAACGTTAATGTAAATCTAATCATGTCGGGTGGGTTTTGGCGATTATTTGGTTGAGTTAGGGCATATATATATATAAGATGGTTACGAGAATAGCACTTACATGAAGTGAGAATCGTAGTAGTCCTTCTGCACGCGTGCGATGCTGGTTGGTTCTGACCATAGTTCAACGGGATCGGTAGTTACCTGTGACGCAAGGAAAGGAATCGTGAGCATCACGCGATGGTCATCAACAAAACTATTATTTTATTGTGCATTAATTTTTGTTTCATACTAGTTGCCCATGTGTAGCATTTCCAGCATGTTATGTACACACCTAGCAACACTGACGTTGCTTTATACGTGCAAGACACAGTGACTAGTGACTGTGTCTGACGTAAAGGGTAATACTAATAGTAAGCCAAATAAGAATGGAATAAAATAGTTCCAGTAAAGATTTTCTTGTTGGAAGGCAGTCAATGGTAACAGCAATGAGAGAATCACTACAGCAACATTTGTTAGCACTATTCTTAGCCTCACTGTTATATCACGTCCCCATTGGACTGCGTTCGTTTTTAAGAAACTCAACAGCATTTGGCCTACATCAACATGCAAAAATCGTTACATCGGCACTATACATGGTCCCGAGAGGGGGGGGGGGAAAGGCATTACATGAATGTTTGATGTGATCATGAACTAGATTAGCCTATTTACATTTGCTGTTCACTTATCGACCAGAGGCTTAGTTTTGTCTGAGATGAGATTACATGGGTATTCGCGCATATTTACATACGATGCAAACATTTCAGGTGAACTCTTGTGGTTATCATAACCACACGAGTTCACCTGAAAAATATCCCATGCACAAATCCTTCAATGACAGCACATCAAACTTAATGCATCAACAATGATGTCATGCACATTCATTTACGTGGTTAAATCATCAAGAGGAAATGCAACGTAACATACACATACTACATAGGATAGGTCCTTTTTGACACACTGGTTTAGATATGTACCTTATCTACAGTTAGCACATAAACATACATTATTTAATCACAAATGAATCATATATCCAGAAGTGTGAAGGCACACAAGCGAACAACAACACGACTCACCTTATCACTACTATTTTGACAATTCCATTTCTTGCACACGACGCACCTTTGTTCCATTCATTTCGTGACAACGTCCTTTAACTACATCCATCTTACTTCCGTACAAGTTTCAGAGAATACCTAACATGATTCGCTGTGACGTGGGTGCGATCGAGCGGGCGTCGGCTAACGAGTTTTCTTACCTGCATCAAGGTGATTCCGCACGACAGAGCGATGGAGACGGTGAGGCCGAAGAGCAGCACGAACATCGGGTGACCGGCTGCGAACGTTCCCCACCGCGCAAACGCCCTGTGCAGCAACAGCTAATTTATTTTAGAAATTTTGAAATCGAAAAAATTGAATTAATTGAATTGAATTAAAATTAAATTTTTAATTGACCCGAATTCATTTTAGATTAGCATCTTGAGTAGGTTTGCAGAGTTTAGAAGCAAATGAGAGAGCCTATGTGCATCACATCCAGTGAGCTAACGAGCGTGGGTGGGCATAGCCATCAGGTGTGCGTTATACCTGTAAGGGAACACCTGTACACCCGGTGTGTTGATCGTGGCGGTGATGTTTTCGGAGATGATGCGCGCATTCTTCAGTGCAGCGATGTAGTCAGCCGACGACTTCAGTACAGAGTGATACGTCATGAAATACGTAGCTGTAACACACACACACACACACACACAATAACCCATTAAAACGATTATCTCAAGAAACAGTCGAAAACATTTATGCTTAATCTAATAAAAAGCAGTAAAGAGTAAATAAAAAGTAAAGTAAGTAATTAAAATGATGACATAGTTGGGGAATAATGCTCGATCGATTACTATAAGGTCACATCACTGGGAACGGTTTCATAGGAGAGTTATGGTAGTTGCATGTACTACAGCGACTGTATAGCAGTTATCTTACCTCCAACATCACTATTGTTATGCAGTTCAACTGCCGTCCCATACGCCGCATGCCCTCTGAAAACACATAGTCACATGCTCACATAGATTCTTAAGATTATGTGCAGTATCTCCCCACCTTAGTCAATATGTCTCAGCTATTTTATTGAACCTGCTTAGGAAAACCAATACACAGACGCCATTTTGTGTAGTTCTATTAACTTAAGATTAGCATATATATAGTACAGCTATAACTGTATTCATACTAACTTCATTTAGACTGTAGGCCAAGCGAAATGGTGCAGCTTGAAATTTAACATAACATGTACCCCAGCTTAATTAATGATAATAAGTAATTAATAACGTTTCTCGGTTAAGCGAGATTTACTTGGTGTACATACTGGACATATCTCTACTCACCCTTTTGCACAGTTAATGTTGGGATTGTCCTTCAGGAAGTACGGCAGGAAATGCGAGAAATCCTCGGGGACGGGCCTCCCGAATTCCTTGTGAATGTCGCAAGCGACGCACGTGTCGTTTTTAACTGAAACAATGACAGACCAGATTCACGGGTTTAATCACAGACCCGTCTACGATCGTTACCACCACGTACAGCACAATCATATCACGTAAATGTACTTATTAAATGCGACCACCCCTAAAAGAAGTCTTGCTTGAAGTAACCTGCACAGCCTCTTTAAATGATGCTTACAGAATATATTTTCCAACTGTCAATTATCAGCAAAGACAGCAATTGGTAAAAAGAAATCTTGTTACCAGTTTGCAACCCTGTAAACCCTTACATAAAGGTTAAGGGTAATTATTGCAATCAAAAGATCATTGTAAGCTTGCACAGTATCACTGAAATTTGCTATAAGCTCCTAGATATTTGACTAACTACTAGCATCCCTTGAGCATCCTCCCCATAAGAAGGAACAGCTATGCTATATCATGAATATATACCACGGATGCTGAATATGTTAATGAAGATGCATCATAGTTGTTAGTGTCTCGGTAGTAGTTTATAAGTCTATATATATATAATAAGTATTATATGTAAAGATATAAATATAATATATAATAATAACTATATATACTATATATATATGTCTATAAGTCTATATAGTCTATAAATAATCCATATATTAACAGCCTTATATAGTGATTGCAGCCTCACCATATGCAGGACAGAAGCTGTCTGTGTTGTTGTACAACCGACAGCATGAGGACGTACTGGCCCAATCAAAGTAGTCGTCCAACCACGACGACGCCGGGTGGGCTATGTGGCTCCTGTAATCAAAACACACTAGTAAGATGACCACTGAAGATCAAGGAGGCTGTGCAGTACGATCACAACACGAGCACACGAACCACATCTAAATATGAGGATCAGCAACGCTGAGCAAGCAAACGTTAAAATATGTACTTTTAACAAGGAGACCAGGTTAATAGCTGCCACGTTGCTGTACAAGTATGGTACTAACCACCCGTAGTAACACGTGAAAACGTCGTGCAGAACTCTGACTCGCACTACAATGAACGTGACCAATACCAGCCGAGCGTCTCACAACCCCGCGCACAATTTCTCGTGACGCTACGACTCATTCAGCTATTCACCAAGCCAGCCACAAAAGAACAAACATCGGCTACCTGCCACGCGTACGAACGTCGAAATAACAAAATACGAAACGACGAAGCCTCCCACGAGAAACACTCCCACGCGACACTTTAGGAGACTCACGAGTTTGGCTGCTTGGAAGCTGTGTAGATCTGGCTGAGAAGGGAATCGTCAGCGCATCCATTGCCTCCACAGATCTTGTTCTGCGTGCTCCTGTTCGTGTATTCGTAGCCATCCTCGACGACGAAGTAGACGGGCGGCCCGACAGACAGGTACTTCTTTATCGCGCCAAAGTAGTCGAGCACGTAGGAGTCCTGCAGCGAGACAGTTTAATTACGTTTAATTAACAGACTAATTACAGCCACGAGTAACGAGCTATACAAAATTTAGTAAACGTACAAAATCAAATGACAGCGAAAGTAACCAGTGACATTTCCATCGCTGTGTCCCATTCCTTCATCTGATGGGAAATGCCTCCATGAATAGTCTTCCTTGATTTTTATATCACATTAATGCAGGTATCGTATGTATTTCGCACGTGGGAATCGGCGAGCTCTAGGAACTAACCTCGGGCATGGAGAGCGACTGATCAAGTCCGATTTCGATCTTGTTCACCATGGAGATACAGAAGCAGAGCCACCCAGCAAATCCCATCACCTGTAAGAAATAAGCAAACGTGTTGAACATCACACAACCATGTTCCGAAAAAAACATTACCTTCTCAACATAACCCAGCACACAACATGAACAACATCGCAACACATAATTACTTTCCTAACACAACCCGCCGTACTATTTCCCGATCGTAGCAACTCGACGCGCCAAACCGGACTGCCGAGGATAAAAAATTTACATGAGAGTAATTTTAAACAAGAAATTCGTAATTTTTCAAAGTAAATTTACACAACAAACATGGCGGCGCGCGCACCCGTCCCCTACAGGTGGCGCACCTACAACATACTATACTACCATACTTAACCATACTACCGGAAAACGCGGTGGCACGCGCGCCACGGCTTGCCGACTCACCACGGCTGGACGGATGTACTTGCTGAGCAGCGCGGGAGCGTAGCAGTGCTTCACCATCTTGTAGAGGAAGCCCTCCTGCTCCTCCTTCGTGACCGGCTTCATGTGCTCGCTCTTGTGTCCGACGCGCACGCAGCAGCAGATGTCGAGGCGGCTGCGCTGGAAACCGCAAAGCGTGCAAACGGTAAAACTCTCCTTCTCTCTCTCTCTCTCTCTCTCTCTCTCTCTCTCATCTCTCTCATTCGTCTCATCTCTCTCTCTCTCTCTATCTCTCTCTCTCTTTCTCTCTCTCTCTCTCTTCCTTCGTCAGGTTCTCTTCTCCTCCCTCTCTCTCTCTCTCTATCTCTCTCTCTTCCTCTCCTTGTTCATTCTCTCTCTCTCTCCTCTCTCATCTCCTCTCTCTCTGCTGTCCTCTGTCTCTCTCTCCCTCTCTCCCCCACCCTCTCTCGTCTCGATCTCTCTCTCTCTCTCTCCTCTCTCCTCTGCTCTCCCGCCTCCTCTCTCTCCATCTCTCTCTCTCGGATCGTCTGTCTCCCCCTCTCTCTCCCTTTCTCTCGCGGTCGGTTATGATGTAGGCGTGCTGTAACGTGAGAATAACGAACGCCGCGCGTACCTCATCAAGAAATGTCTTCGTCTCTCTCTCTGTTTTCTCCCCCCGCCTCTCTCTTCTCTGTCTTGATCTCATCCATGCACACACAACACTCACCTTCTCTCTGTCTTGCTCTCGTCATGCACAACCACCACTACACCTTCTGTCTCTGTCTGCTCCTCTCATTGCACACATCACCACTCAGCTTCTCTCTGTCCTTGCTCTCTCAATGCACACACACACTGCCTCACGCTTCTCTCTGTCTTGGCTCCTCTCATTGCACGTTCCACTTCTCTCTTCTTCATCTGTCTTGCTCGCACCCACCTACTCCTATGGCACACCACCCTAGACCTCCCACTCGCTGACTCCGAAAGACAGCTCCTCTTCTCTCTGTCTTTCTCGCTCATGCACACACACACTCTCTCTTTCTCTCTGTCTTGCTCTCTCATGCACACACACACTCTCTCACTGTCTACATTATTTTAGGCTTTACAACACAACCATGACTCATCAAACCTAGAACCTCTTCACCAGTGGCGCCACCTGCTGGTACCTACCTCTTGTCGCTTGGAGTCCAGAGCAAGTAGACCCACAAAGCAGGTGATTTGCAATTGCCATCCAGACCCCCCAGCAGGTCCGCCCCGAAAGTCAAGAGGATACAGCCAGGGGCCGCATAGAGAGAGAACAGTCCGCCCCTGAGCTGGCCCCCGCAGGCATGTGAGACATTGCACCTGTTAACCGACACGTATGCATTAACCACAAGCAACACACTGCTTCTTCAACCCATACATTCCTACTCAACGATGACACGGGACAAGGTGCAAATCAGGTCAAACGAGGTCGACAAAAACGCCGTGATCATTTATGCAATCGTTTGTAACAAACACACAAAATTTACGTATTTGTCCCCTCTACTAACGTGGCTCAGGGCAAGCTTGAGAAATCACAGGCAATGTTTGTCAACTACAACCAAGTGAAGGACACAAAATAAAGAGGTGGGAAAAGCCAAGTTCAACCCGACCCATGAAACGAGAAGACGAAAAAGGAGAGTTGATGAGAGGATGGTTGCATGTTTAACAGCATAGTTGTGATGAGGTCAATGATTGCGAGTGATAAAAGAGAGTTGGGGAGTTTCGTTGCATGTTTAACAGCGTAGTTGTCGACGACGACGAGTGATCATGAGTGATGAGGAGGCTGCGCAGGGATGCTCACCGATGAAGAAGGCCGTGGCTTCAGCTACGCTGGAGAGGAGCATGCTTGGTCCCACCTCGCCGACGATCCTTCCAACATGCTCATGCAGCAACTCGTTAGACCTCCTTGCACTCCGCTACACGTTTGCACACAAGATGATGTTAGTATTATTATTATTATTAATTCATTAACTACAATTATATATATATGTATATAGCGATGTATAGATTTAGATTTTAGAGAAATGATTTCATATAGGTTTTTAGTAATATACATAGGCCACTTGTTTAATTGTATTTGACACTCACAGTAAGTGATGATATCTACAATGACATTGTTAGTATTGCCGCATCATTCTTATTGTTTCAGTCGCGTTGTGATATCAATGTGCTCGGCCTTTGATCAATTTAATGTAAAAAGGGTCCAATATAAAGTAAATTATATAATAATAAAATAATAATAATAATGTTATATATGTCACAAACCGTCACGTTTGAAGAGAAAAGAGATAAAATGTTTGAAGTTTAGAGTTTATGAAAGAAAAAGTTAACTCTTTTGGGGTTTCACCCTCAATTAATTTAAGTATAGGTGTATAATAGGATGATATAGAAATATACAGTTAAATAACCTCGTCATATTTCCAGTAGAAATATCAGTATCGAAGATGCCGTAAATCATCATTGGGCCGTAAATCCCAGGGGATGGGGGATGCATCGACCCGCCCCCCCCCCGCCTCTTGAAGGAGGGGCTTTCCTCCGTGCCCAACTTGAAAGTTTCAGCGTAATTATGTATTTGGAGAACATGGGCAGATCTAAATCATTTCAATTACTGGCAGGAGGGTGTGATACAGGGGGGCAGAAAACCGCATCTGAGGGGGTCCTAATTCACAAAAATTTCTGGGGAGGGCCCACCGAACACTCCCCCCTTCGGCGTGATCATTCCCCGCCCACTCCTACGTACGCGAATTTAGCCGCCTGTGTATCATATACCATATATATCTTATTATATATGAATCGACGATTCATATTCTTCTATTTCCCTCTTTATATTTATTATCAGATGAAT
The DNA here is from genome assembly GCF_000485595.1 of Priapulus caudatus. NCBI lineage: Eukaryota > Metazoa > Priapulida > Priapulimorpha > Priapulimorphida > Priapulidae > Priapulus > Priapulus caudatus. The sequence continues at coordinate 68,970 of NW_014577703.1, forward strand.
TTCTGGCGATGAATTATCGATTTTTCGATTGATCAACATGTATATGCTCTCCTCGGCAATCATGCACACCATCTGTGGCAATGTCTCGTCCTGTTCACAACAGACACAACTCTGCACAGTACACTGCAGGACATAACCCAGGGTTCATAGTAGTAAGACACATGTTGAAATAAGGACTTATAAGACTCCTTTCTGGAGGGCAAAAATAAGGACTTTTTACGCGATTTCTGATAGAATCACCGGACTATTAAAGTACACTAATAATTTTTATAAGTACACAATTGCACAGCCGTTCGCACGAAATTCAAACGCAACAGAAAATATTGAAGAAATGGTCGCTTTGGCAAAAAATAAGGACTATAAGTACTTTTTCTAAGATTTCACACAAAAAAGAATAAGTACTAATAAGGGCCTTATTTTTATTTTGGCAAAATAAGTAACTTCATAAGACTTGGCAACACGGCTACGTAACCCGGTGTAAGCCTGTAAACTCTGACCCGCAGAGCACGCGGGATACTGCCGCACGGCTCTCACCTGATACGCCTGCACGAGGATGAAGATGTTGTCAACGCCGACGGCCAGCACGAGGAACGGGACGACCTCGATGACGATGAGGGTGACAGGGACGCCGGCGTAGCTGAGCGTGCCGATCGATGACGTCACCGAGACAAGCACGATGACGACTCCGCCGAGACCCAGCGAGATCTTCGTGTCGATCTGTAAGCGCGAGAAGAAACGACATAACGGGGCGCTCATCACTCGAGACTGCTACTAACGCGACACTGGTCGGAAATAATTTTCGAAACCCTGGCTTTAAAAGGGAGGAAGGAAATGGGAGGAGATCAAGCAAACGACGTATACACGTGAACTCGTAGTAGAAACACAACGTTAACGATTCGCATCCTCTCTCTCCGCATTGCTAGCGCGTACCCAGCACAGCAGCTCACACGACACAGACCTTCGCTTCATGTGCCTGCGATGGTTAACGATAAACGCAGAACCTACTAAAAGCCTGTTTTGGTGGTACGAAGGTTCTACGACACGTTAGCGTTACTCTCGACAGTTGCTGTTATTCAAGTAATAACAGTAGGTATCGTAAAAGCGTGGAAAACGCTAGATAATTCTCGACATTTCGGCTTTAACCGCAGAACTTACCAGAAGCCTGTAGCAGTTGTTGACCTGGCCAAGCGCGACAGACACGTAGGCGAACATGATGAGGTAGCTGACAAGAATCGTTACGATGTCTGACTGGCTCTCGCGCTCCAACTCATCCTCGACCGACCGCTGAAGCCAAAAACACGTTCGTCAGCCTCCGTTTAACTATGCGCAGAGCAAAATACGATGGCACTACCGCACACGATCAAGGATTCACCATCAGAAAGACGGGCTGCCAACCGTCGGTCGATCATAACACGTATCTACATATTTCCCAACGAAAATACCAGAGGTAAAAAGTAAGACGAGCCGAAACACAAAAGGAAAGGATGAGGGTCGAGGTTACGAGTGGTGAAAAATTGCCTCAGTCGCATCTGAGAGATGTGAGAGTACTTTCGTTGGAGATCAAAATCTCACTTCGGGTATTAATTATAATTATAATACTGTGAATAGGCAAGACATTCATTAGAGCTCAAACAAGAGACATCTGCGAGATGCCATGAACAGACGGTGACGCAAATATGAGAAGAATTAAGAGAATGTGGAAGTCAACGTCGGCACGGCCGCAACGTCCGATCCCCTCCTGCTCACCTCCGAATTAAAGCTTATGATCAGCTTCTCATTCGAGTAGTTTTTCATGAGCTCGATATAGGATTTTTCCCAGGCGAGCGCCATCTGAAGAAACTCCGGATCGTTTTTACGATTCTGGACGACGAACGTGATGACGAGAGCGGTGGCATTTCCATACTCAGCTTCTGTAAAAAACAACGCACAACAGTGAGTAAACATAGTTCGCAAACATCGGCACTCCTTACTGGATATTTCAATCGATCCTCATCGCGGCATAATACCATCCGGGATAAATAAGGGATAAATAATCGAAAAATATAATAAATAAAAAGAATTATTAAAATATATATTAAGGAATAATATATTAATATGTAAGGAACAACATGTCATGACAACAGCAGTGACAGTTAAAGACAAGAGTATTTAAAAATTAAAAACAGAATAATTCATTTAGAGTACAAGCAAACAGAGTAAAGACATTTGGCAAACAACTGCATACACGTTAGTGGACATTTCAATCGATCATCATCGCAATTACCATCTAGGATAAATAATCATGTAATCGCAAAAACACTAGATGACTTGATCTATTATCATGGTCTAGAAACTCATAGATCCGCCTAAAAAATGTAAAGTGGAGTTGTATAAAGGACTTACGTTGTAAAAAAGTAAGGTTGGAACGTGGGGGTTGGGGCAGTTACAGACTAGTGTTTGGCCTGCTAATTTACGCACCTGGAAAGCCACCAAGGGCTACCCATGGAGCTACTGGTCCTCCAAACGTTCCCAAACAGGTGCTGTGTAATGTAGTCATGTCTGCTATTGATGCTGGGTCGCTGTAAACACAGATAACAATACCATCAAGAGCTAATAATACCATGTAAATATTTCCACTGCTGTGGCAAATATAACATGCTCACCGCACTTGGCATGTTTACAACTGCGGCAATATATATATATTTTATTGTGGCCAAACAAATGCTGCATTCTCACGTGGCTAATGAATCTATGCCCCTGCCTCCGCCCCTGGTAAGTACCCCTCACAAACCTAAACAGCAAACTAGGCATTTGGCAAGCACACCGTTTTTATACAGTGGTGTCAAAGAACCAGTCAACATTGTACGACGACCTTCACAATTTCCTGCTACATGGTTGCTTGCCAATAACACAAACATTCTGTCACATAACGTCTGTTATTTGTTTTGCTGTTAAGAGTCATATAAGAATATGCCTCTTAACAGCAAAACAAATAACAGACGTCCAATAAAAGTGACTCATGACACATCACATGATGTTTGCAAAGTTCATTAGAGAGGTTGCAAAAAGTGGGGCGATTGCCAAGTGTCATCCATTACTTCAGAGTCAGCAGTAAGGCACAGTGCCAACACTGATACGACAGCAAACAGAGTTTACAACCTCAATCTGCTGACCGCTGCATATTTATGAACATGGAAAACCTATAAAGTATATTCCCTGTAAACAAGGCAATCGGATACTTGTACCCGGCTGGCTGCTAAACAATACCTGATGAGGCTGAACACAGAAACGTCATATCGATTTCCGTAACTGCACGCGGCGAAAATTACGTGCCCAACTCCCCCAAAAAAATAAGCTTTGTGGTTGAAACTATTTTTTTCGTAATCTGTACTCGTTAATCTTAAATTATCTTCCAGGCATTTATTGAGCACGTTCACAAGCCCCCGGCCCCAATCCCCTGATAGGCCACGTTTCCAATTTACGACCAACAAATCTCGTAACAGTCTGTCGAGCATTTTACGAGACGGCTACCATAATTTACAGATATAATCGGTTTATGGCAGCAGATGCTTCGTGCAAGTAAGACGATTAGGACAGCCGATGCCGCAGAAATATAATCTCCACGCACGAACAAATGGCATTTACGTAGACTCCTGCGAGACTCGTGGTTCAATTAGCAACGATTCACTTGGTGCTAATCTTGCAGAACTGGATTAGCATGAAAAGCGAGGGATCGCGGTAACCGATTTATCAGCACTGATGCATCACTCACGTACCATTATATATTCTCGATCCACTGATCAATGACATCACATCCTATTATCAAACACCATTCCATAGACTAAACTGACTCCACCTAAAATACGCCACCCAACACAACAACGTGTGTCGTAAAACAAATGATGATGTATGTGATGTAATTTTATGTGTAGGTGATGTAATTTTATGTGTAGGTGATGTAATTTTATGTGTAGGTGATGTAATTTTATGTGTAGGTGAACTAGTACATTGCTCTAGTTTTTCAACATTTTTTACTGGATTTCCAACATTTAGTGGCTCGAGCTGGTATGCCCGGACCAATTACAATTAGCCTATTTTTCTTAAAGATGTAGGCCTACTGGCATGCATGACTTTAAGAAAATACCCTGGCAAACAAATGACAGAACCACAAAGACATTCATTGGAATAGAAGTGAAGGTAAGAGCGAGAGAGAGAGAGCGAGGAGACGAAGAGGGGGAGCGAGGAGGCGGCAGAGAGAGAGAGAGAGAGAGAAGAGAGAGAGGGAAGAGAGATGAGCAGATGAGAGATGTTCATGAGAGATGAGAGAGACGAGAGAGAGTCGGAGAGGAGAGGAAGGAGAGAGAGAGAGAGAGAGAGAGAGAGAGAGAGAGAGAGAGAGAGAGACGAGAGAGAGAGAGGCGAGAGAGAGGAGAGAGAGACGAGAGATACGAGAGACAGAGACGAGAGAGAGAGAGCAAGGCACAGAACAGAGACAAGACGAGAGAGAGAGAGAGGCAGCAGACAGAGAGCAGATGAGGAGAGTGAGAGAGCGAGCGAGCGAGAGTGCTCGAGAGAGAGAACGCGAGCGAGAGATAGAGAAAGTGATGAGAGAGAGCGCGAGCGAGAGCGAGATACAGAGCATCAAGAAAACACTTCCAACACAGTAGAGACCCCTCCCCGCCTCCCCCCCGCGCCTCGTCTCCCCCCGTTCCTCGTACCTGTGCGCACGAGAGGAAATGGTCGATGTAGTCGGCGGCGTGACGAATATGCCCATGTCCGGGTCCATCGCCGTGCGATTGAGCACCTCGTGGCTGTTCTGGAAGCTACTGCAGCAGGCTCTGCACAGTGCAGTTGGTGTTGTCGGCGCGAGCGGCGTGAAGCAGATGTCTGCGCAGCGTGACCGTGCGCGTTCAGGGCTGGGGACCCGAACCTCCATGTTCTCCACCCGCAGCTGGCAGGCTCCAGCAACCTACAGCAGAGGAAGCTAAGCGCTATAGCCAGAGGAGCCTACAGCCAGAGGAAGCTACAGCCGGTAAAGAGGAAGCTACAGCAGAGGAAGCTAAAGCTACAGCAGAGGAAGCTACAGCAGGGGAAGCTACAGCAGGAGGAAGCCTAAAGCTACAGCAGAGGAAGCTACAGCTACAGCAGAGGAAGCTAAAGCTACAGCAGGGGAAGCTAATAGCTACAGCAGGGGAAGCTAAAGCTACAGCAGAGGAAGCTAAAGCTACAGCAGGGGAAGCTAAAGCTACAGCAGAGGAAGCTACAGCTACAGCAGGGGACCGCTAACGCTACAGCAGGGGAAAGCTAAGCTAGCAGCAGGGGAAGCTAACGCTACAGCAGGGGAAGCTAACGCTACAGCAGGGAAGCTAAGCGCTACAGCAGGGGAGAAGCTACAGCAGAGGAAGCTAAAGCTACAGCAGGGGAAGCTACAGCAGAGGAAGCTAAAGCTACAGCAGGGGAAGCTAAAGCTACAGCAGGGGAAGCTACAGCAGAGGAAGCTAAAGCTACAGACAGAGGAAGCCTGACCGTGAGAACCGCCCAATGACGCGCCCCGCGCCGCGCACCACGTCTACGCATCGCGCGTAGCGACTCACCGTGCTTCCAAAGCTCAGCGAGCGTGCCAACACACGCTCACGCACGCCCGTGTATTCCCGCCGGACATGTAATTGATTATTTTGTTCCAATGAACGGCAACATGTAACAATGCATGCACGTGTTCCACAGGTGTGTCGTTGCTGGAGCCATAATAAAAATATGGTTTCTTTGCCTCACCCGGACCGACCCGCCAAAAAGGGGCGCGACCTCAAAAAAAAATTTTGATCTTTTTTTTAAAACAAATTGTATCACTGTACATCATATAATGCTGTAGGCAATACATTATATCAAGAGTAGATAATAAACACATGTGTTATTATCTACTCTTGATTATATGTACCAAGCAAAACAAACATTGAACATAAAAGGTGTCTCGACACAAGCACAACCGAGCATGTTAGACACCATGCTAAATTTGTAAAAAGACCCCCGCGCCTCAAAAAAAGCCGACCTACACTACTTTTCAGCCTGGGTCGGGTGAGGGCAAACAAACAATATTTTTATTATGGCCTGGTGGATTACAGTTGTAACTAGAGCACTCGGAGAGCACAGACCTCCGCCAAGGCCCAGCTCAATTCTCTCACTGTGGAAATTGTTTATTAATTAATTGGATCCGGATCACCACCAAATGTAATCAATTCTAAGTTACCCCATTTCTGACCTATCCCGGAAATTTTATTAATTAATTAATTAATTAATTAACGTGGCATCCGCGGATCACCACCAAAATGTAATCAATTCTAAGTTACCCCATTTCTGACCTATCCTGAAAATTTAATTAATTAATTAATTAATTGGATCGCGATCACCACCAAAATCTCATTCAATTCTAAGTTAGCGGCGATTTCTGACCTAATATCCTGAAAATTTTATGACAATCCGTCCATAATTTTTTCAGTTAGGCTGTACACGCACAAACCAACAAACACACGCCGGTGAAAACAAAACCTCCTGCCAACCCCTTGGCGGAGGTAATTACATTACTGCACGTGCTATAAGTATTCCCCCCCCCCCCCAGCGGCCCCCACCATTGATTTTCACCTAATAGACACTTTCTCTCCTGCAACTAGCACGTCACGAGACCTAGTCTGTCTGTCCATACCAAGTACCTGTACCTTAGGAGAAAGTACACAGCTCACACCTACAAACTGCACATGTACGCATACATCACATATTTAAAGCCGCACTGATGCGCATCCAAACGCTAATTTTCGCAGTACTAGACTAGCAAATACTTCGTGTCACGGATAATCACACTACCTTTATGATAAAATAAACTCTAGTTCCTCCCATTTCACTGCGGCGTTGTCTATAAAAGGCATTTGAAAATACCTCCAATGTTTTGTTCAAATTCTCCGATGTTGTTGACATTTTCGCGTTGCCCTGCCAAGCAACCGCACAGCGCATGCGTGCTGCGGTACAGCGGTACGGGTGTAGCAAAGATAAAAACATCACATAACCGATAAAGATGTCACCGAACCGCTTCGAGACTAAATTGTTTGGCAAATAAGTCGGCGTTAGCGCCAGAATGCCAGTTTTCTCACCTCTTTCTTGTGCGCGTTTTAAGCAAACGCGCAGTGAAATTGGCGAGGAACTAGAGTTTATTTTTGTCATAAGGTAGTGTGATTATGCATGACACGAAGTATTTGCTAGTCTAGTACTGGAGAAATTAGCGTTTGGATGCGCATAGTGCGCTTCAATAATGTGCATAGAGTGTGCATCCAGCATTCAACTATACATACAGTGGAGGTAAACGCTTCGCAAATGATTTTTTTCTCGTGAAAAAACAAGCAGAAGCCTGAGGCAACAGCACGTGTGACACACACCACGTTTGCACCCCTACCCCCTCCGACAGGCAGGTAACACCGAGTCACTGACCAGGTGACCTCTATCTAGCGTGAGGCAGGGGTGGGGGTGTCACACAACAGTAGGTGACTTGTCACTAACTGCTCAGCTACAAGCAACAAGCTACAAGCTACTCAGCCCAACCACAGCACTAGACAAAGTCGACCGCGCGCCGTGTTACTCGACGCGAGCGACCGACTGACCCCGTGACCCCTGCGAGGCTATGAATGTCACCGACCTCGTGAAGGACGTCGATATTGAAGACGCTGCCTGAAGTTGACTGCGCTCCCTGCGGTTAGTACTCGTGCATGACGGGCGTCTGGTCGACGCGACCCTCACGCATCATCTGCTCTGTGCGGAAGAACGGCCTGCAACGATGACGCATGCGGCGATCAGTGTACAAGTACACGGAGGGGGGGGGGGTTCTCCCATTAGCCAGTCTCATGCTGGTCAGCCGATAACAAATGACCTCTAGTGGAACTTTTAATGCATTTTTACGAGGTTTTTCTCATTAGAGCGGTCGTGGCGCGGTCACCTAAAATGTTGATCAGCGTATAAGTAGCAACGCGCAGCTTAGATGGCGATATTATATGACTACTAGGCACTTTAATTTAATTTTTTTTTTTTTTTCAGGGTTAGGTTAGGGTTTAGGTTAGGGTTTAGGGTTTAGGTTAGGTTAGGGTTAGGGTTTTTTTTTTTTTTAAGTACACTGCGTATATATTATTCACTTGATAACGACCTTAGCTACCTTTCAACCCTAATAGTGGAACGTTTTTTAATGCAAGCGCACTTGTTAATTAATGTTTCTGTGCACTTCAAGCGCACATTTCGTGATGTCCTGCATATGCTTGCTACCATACTAACATGAGTAAGTGACGTCGTTTTGTGTGGCAGGTCCCGACATACAATACGTACCGTTTGCTACATATGTTGCGTCACATGGAGTAGAAACTATTCGAAAAAAGAAACGTTAATGTAAATCTAATCATGTCGGGTGGGTTTTGGCGATTATTTGGTTGAGTTAGGGCATATATATATATAAGATGTTACCGAGAACAGCACTTACATGAAGTGAGAATCGTAGTAGTCCTTTCTGCACGCGTGGATGCTGGTTGGTTCTGACCATAGTTTCAACGGCGATCGGTAGTTACCTGTGACGCAAGGAAAGGAATCGTGAGCATCACGCGATGGTCATCAACAAAACTATTATTTTATTGTGCATTAATTGTTTGTTTCATACTAGTTGCCCATGCGTAGCATTGCCAGCATGTTATGTACACACCTAGCAACACTGACGTTGCTTACGTGCAAGACACAGTGACTATTGACTGTGTCTGACGTGAAGGCGTAATAGTAAGCCAAAATAAGAATGGAATAAAATAGTTCCAGAGAAGATTTTCTTGTTGGAAGGCAGTCAATGGTAACAGCAATGAGAAAATCATTAGTATTACAGCAACATTTATTAGCACTATTTTAGCCTCACTGTTATATCACCGTCCCCATTGGCTGCGTTCATTTTTAAGAAACTCAACAGCATTTGCCTACATGCAACATGCAAAAAATCGTTACATCGCACTATACATGGTCCCGTGGGGGGGAGGCATTACATGAATGTTTGATGTGTCTGAACTAGATTAGCCTATTTACATTTGGCTGTTCACTTATCGACCAGAGGCTTAGTTTTGTCTGAGATGAGATTACATGGGTATTCGTACATATTTACATACGATGCAAACATTTCAGGTGAACTCGTGTGGTTATCATAACCACACGAGTTCACCTGAAAAATATCCCACGCATAAATCCTTCAATGACAGCACATCAAACTTAATGCATCAACAATGATGTCATGCACATTCATTTACGTGGTTAAATCATCAAGAGGAAATGCAATGTAACATACACATACTACATAGGATAGGTCCTTTTTGACACACAGGTTTAGATATGTACCTTATCTACAGTTAGCACATAAATACATTATTTAATCACAAATGAATCATATATCCAGAAGTGTGAAGGCACACAAGCGAACAACAACACGACTCACCTTATCACTACTATTTTGACAATTCCATTTCTTGCACACGACGCACCTTTGTTCCATTCATTTCGTGACAACATCCTTCAACTACATCCATCTACTTCCGTACAAGTTTTCAACGAATACCTAACATGATTCGCTGTGACGTGGGTGCGATCGAGCGGGCATCGGCTAACGAGTTTCTTACCTGCATCAAGGTGATTCCGCATGACAGAAGGCGATGGAGACGGTGAGGCCAAAAGCAGCACGAAACATGGTGACCGGCTGCGAACGTTCCCCACCGCGCAAACGCCCTGTGCAGCAACTGCTCACACCTACAATCAATCAAGCAATCAATCAATCAATTGTTCGTCGAAATTTAGACAACCTGGTACTTGCCGTCAAATATTCAAAACAAGAGAACAAACGCCATTCGTAAATGTTTGTTTTGGTTTACGATCGGTAGATAAGTAATGTTTCTGACGTGTTTTCCATGAAAATCACATAGTAAAAACACATAGTTTACTAATTAATATAAAATATTATCATTTATCACTATAATTGTAATTTTTAGTGTAAATGTGTTATTTTCATCTTGATATTAAAGTTACGAGAGGGTCTGGGCTCTCGTAATGCTAAGAGGAATTTTCCGAGGATTTTTCGTTCTCGTAACTTTACGATATTTCTGTCAACGGTTTACGAGTCAGAGTTAATGGTTACAGGTAAAACTAATGTTAAGACTAATTTTGCTTCTGACAACGGTCCCTAGGTTAAACTAAGGACAAAAGACAACGAGCCCCTGGTACATGCCGTCACGTGCTCACTGCGATGACATGCCCATTCTGGAAGAATACTCACTGAAAGGACAGTCTAGCACTGTCTTCACCAGAAGCAACATATCATGACTCGTCGATGGAAATTTTAAAACGAAATCATCTCAAAGGGCTCCATCGACTTTTTACTTTTTTAGGGACAACTGATCATTATTTCGTCATTGATTACGTTAATTACGAGTGGGAACTATTAGTCTTCTGGGAAGAGCACTTGACTTCACGTGCAGAGACCTAGAAATAAAAAAACCGGCTAAGCAAGCGAGGCAAGTACTCACCTAGCATTGAGACGCTCGAGACAGCTCGCCTTCTCCTCCACGACGCGCTCGTCCTCATGGCGCCCCCTGGCAGCGCGCCGCCCGCCGCCGCCATCGCCACGGCAACCGCACGACCACGCGATTGAGCCGAGAAAGACGACGGCGAACGCGGCGTAGACGCACGCCATGATGAATCGCATCGCGTCGAATCCGGCGATGAGCCACGGCTGCGGCGGGGGCACGGGCGGCGGCGGCGGCGCGCATGCAGCCTCGCAGTCGAGGCAGCTGCACGGCGACGAGTCATTGCCGACGGCGCTCGTGCACGGAACCACGCTCGCGTTCATCGGTGCCTTCTCCCCCTCGCTGGTGTTCACCGCCGCCGCCGCGCTCAGCACGTAGTCGATCTGGAACGGCGTCTTGCCGTTGTTCTTGTCGCCCATGTACGACAGCCAGCCCTGCGGCGTGCACTCGTCCGCGGACCGCCCGCAGAAGAGCGCAATCGCCTTCTGGTTGTTGCCCGGGTACTGCACGTCCTTGCAGGAGGCGTACATGCCGTCGGCGTAGCGCCGCGCGACCACGTACGTTAGCTCCTCGATGACGCGCGTGTCGTCCGCGCCGGCGCGCGTCCGCTCGATGCTCAGGTAGTCGCTGTGCGTCGGGTTGCACGTCAGCTTGCAGTAGAGCTGCAGGAAGTTGCTGTAGCAAGCCGGGCAGCGCAGGAAGAACTGCTGCGGCAAGGCCATGTTGCTGTCGAGCGTGCGCAACTGGTCGTAGTCGCAGCAGGTGTGTGGAACATCGCCTGTGTGGTAAACGAGCGCGATCAACGTCGAGGGGGAAGGGTTAATTCACGCGCCGTCGACGATTCGTAGAATGACTGACACCTCGTGTCATTTGTAACTTGTAAGTACGTAATTTCACAGCGGAATTCATATTAGCTTGTACAATTTCAATGATGGTTACCTTACAAATGAGACTTTTGAATGTTGTTGAACAACCGAGCTAAAAACTTGGGTATAATTTTACACGGCAACATGCCTATACGCTGTGATCACATGACAATACTAGCAGGAATATGAAAGATTGGATGGCCTGTAAGTTGTAACGCTAGTAACGAGCTGTACATGCGTACGTCCCAGCATGCATTTAAACTCAGCTTTTTATTTGAACCAGCCTTGAAATTTGAGAACTTAACATTAATTTGGTAGTAAGGTTATATACTGGTAAACTACACAAAGTGTCAGTTATTCTATTAATCATCAAGAGTGCTGATTAGATAGACATATTAAGCTTTAAATGAGTACCAAATTCAGTCATTATTTCGTGTAACTGGTTTATCCTAGATCTCGTACCTGGTCCAATTTAGATTCAGATTCCTGCCATTTCTCATGACATTCTCAATAATTCCTTACACTATGAGTTACCTAACCCAAAGATATGTACAGACTCCCCGACTTACGAACTTTCGATGAAGGAACAATTTGCCCTGATGTCCATTAGTGTATAATGTCAATATTGGTGAATAAAAAGACACAATGACAATCGACCCCCTGATTTTGACTTTCGCCAACTCCTGTGTTCACGTATATCAGGCATCGAATTTGGGAATTTGCCTCTGACAGCAAGTAAGGCTGCTACTTGCTGTCAGAGGCTGTGCCCTCTGACAGCAAGTAGCAACACTCTGACAGCAAGTCTAGAAAACGGAACGCGGCGATTATAAGTTATACGGCTAAAAGATAATGATATTAATTAACATATATACAATTATTTCTTTATTAAGGTATCAAATATGAATAAAACCAAGATGGTACAATTAATATTAAAGTTTTTGTCAATTTAAAATATTTACATATAATAAAATACAAAATGTTTAGACACAGAGCAGCAGTGAGACACATTGTTAGATTATTTAATCTAACAATTGAAGACTATCTGTCATAGAAATATTGATTTAAATTGCACAGTAGTGGGGACTGACTCAGCAGCATACACAGGTTTCTGATTTAAATTCCACAGTGACTTAGTATTCGACAAACATTGAAAACATATGAAGAATATATACAAAATACTAGTAGTAAAATTACACTGAACCGTGATGATTATTACTATTCCGTGGGATAGGGCGACTGTTTGTACTTGTGTGTATATTTTGTCAGGAGCTAATAATTTGTCATTATTAGCTTCTGATTTTGTGTATATACTTAAGTATCCGATGCTCGAATGAATATCCACGATATATATATATACGTGGATACTAGTTCGGTGGCGCTATTCGCCCGAGTATTGTTGCGCATCACTACGAAAGGTTATACACCATAGATTAATTTTGGTACTCGTGTATATAAGATAGCCGAGTCGGTTAAGAGTATAATCTGATGCTCGGACGAATATCCACGTCAGTTACTAAGCCGCCGCTACTTGCCGCCGATACAGACTACCTCTGACGGCAAATCAATATGTTCCGGCGGCATTTGCCGTCAGTTGCCGTCGTCAAATTCGATCCCTGGTATATATGTTTACACTATGTACACTTTAGGTTACAAGATGTTCACACGTACTGTACATATACTACACTACTGTACAGTACTGTATACATACGTACGTATGTTCGACTTCTGAACAAAACGACTTACGAACGACTGCTTGGAACCGAACCTGTTCGTAAGTCAGGGAGTATGCCTGAATATGTGAAAAGTCTGCTACAAGTATTTTTGTGCTATGATTCAAATCTTGCCATGATCTTGCTAGAGTAATGGATTGTAAACTATATTAGATCAATCTTTTAGATATCAATCACTGAAAACGCAGTAAAATCATTTAACTGACACTTAATTGGCTATACCTGTTGCATATTCAGGGCATAGTTTTTTCAGGAGATCCACGGCCTTTGGCTCCGTAAGAGGTTTGGCTGTTCCATTGTAGGCACAGTTCTGGGAAAGTCCTGTAGAATTGTCAGTGCCACACTGACCATACCAAACGCAGTGACCAGTGTCTGTTGCGACGGCTCCATTCTGAAAGGCATTCCATGAAGTTACGTCATTTGACACTTTGTATATCGAGAGTAAGAACTTAAATTGAATACGTTTTAAAACGTGCATTTTTGATTTATGAACAACCATATGTTTTTAGGTTTGACTATCGCTTTAGCACCAATATACCCAGGCCATACCAAGTTGCAAGATTAACATTGCCAGCCAGTACACAGCCAGTACACGCGCTGAGTCAATGTTCAATTTCAGAAACTGATCCAACTGTTAGTCTTGAAGTTGAACTATTTTGCGGAGCTACACCAATATCATATGTGTTCACATTAGGTTAGTGTTGGGGTTTTGGTTACAGAAGACTCACCGATCCAACGAAAGAAGCCACGACAATTAAAATAAATGCGGTTGACCAGCGGGTACCCGTAGTTGACGACGATGAAGTAGCCGAGGTGTGAGTAGGGCGATTTGCTCCGACACAAGGTTTGGGTCCCGAACATTCCTTACGTAGACGTTGTGCATCCATACTTCCTAAGAAATATGCATATACTGCGAAGCAAAGTGTACGAGTTTGATGGTCTCACAGAAAACACGGAAATGAATGTTAAAAGAAAACTCCCAACAAAAATATGCTCATTGAATCATCAGTCCACGGTACAGGCTGACCTGACTCACAACCCAAGCGACAAACCTACGAGAAAATCAGAAACGCATCTACAATGGCAATAATATACCATAAAAGAATAAAATACGGCAAATAGATTAGATTGAATATTAACGCAGAGAAATAACAGATATTATTGTATAATCACATTACAACGACTATTACCAACCTGCTTTAATAAATAATTTACATCAATAGCGTTACGCGATAAAACCGCTTTATTGTTTGTTATGTTTCGGGTGATACATGCACCAGCGAATGTTTTTTACTCAGTAGACTGGTACTCGCTCCCACCTCAATTACTCGATGGGTGGGAGAGGAATCCATAGATATCATATATTAAACAACCCGATATATGATATATTGTTGTTATATCATATATGTTGTTATATGATATCTATGGAGTAATCCTACCCCCATGGGTGGGAGAGTAATTATCTGTGCAATAAACTTTATTATTTATTTGAATTCACCCTAACCCGAGAGGTGGGATCGGGTACCAGTCTATTTACTCCGCCCATCGTAAGATTTCGGGACTTACGAGCAACCCGATAGTCTATTGGTCAATATTATTAAAACACATTTTCGACAAAGCGTCTATTAGCAGCATATTTACATAAATTAATGTAGTCCAATAATTTACAAAATTTAAATATATGCTGTCGTGTATTGCTATTTCAGAAAAAAGTAATAGTAACAATGATGTGACGCCATATCCGGTTGGCTACAGTTCCGGTTTATGCAAATGCCGTAGAGCGTGAAGCGTGAGCAGAGCACATGAGCAGGTCAGTGCGCATATCGGCGGATATCTGAATAGTTCTAGTGATATCGCGTCTCTGTAACGCCTGTTTCCTGCAGCTTCATCTTCGTAACGCCATCGCTCTAACTACTATCTAGGATGATACCTTGACAAAAATACCTAATCTCGCCCAGGTGTAGTCGTGTTTGCAATAATATTGACGATTGTGTCAACTATTACTAACCGAGTTCACTTTACATGTACTTTTCAATCCTTCGCTGATCATCTGGCTTCACACAGTCACCGTCACGGTCACGGACCCTGTCACTAACACACTACGGCGTAGTAAGGACGATGTGATTGATGAGCGATTACTGTACAAATAGGTAAGTGTCTGAAACAACGTTGACGAAATTGGCGTTGTATAACGTCATTGTTCTTGCTAAGAATCTTAATTAGCACTTGCAATTGGTCACCTGAGCGGGACCATCAATTGGCTTCAAAGCCAAATTATCCCATTCCGCATTCGTAGCTGCTAGTGCTAGTGCTAGTTCCTGTCATTCAATGTTATTAGAATTTTCTTCCTTCCTCTTTGGTTAATTGCAAAATTGAAGCTTTTTCTACTGCAATCCACAGTATTGATCTATATCTATTTCATCAACTTTTTCTCTAAGTCTTCGATATTGTCTCCTGGATTTTGAAGACTTGGAATGGTTCATATTGAAATATATCCTAAATTTTAACGTACCTTTACAACAGTTTCAATCACTGTCAGCGATCTTTATCAAGTGACCTAAGTCATCATATAGGTGGCAGTCGATGACGTAGTATCCGCGTGACGTCACAGGAGCCTCGGGGCCCCCGCCACGGGTGTTCTGGCGTTGGGCTTCAGGAGGTTGTTGTATTAGAGAGTTTGTAGGCCCCCTTCGTCTCTGTTCATATTAGACGGCGACTTTCCAGTCCTTGTGTTTTGGAAAAAGCAGGCGGACGTAAATCTCCCACTTGATAGCTCGGCGTTGTGATTTGTATCGGGATTGCCAAGTTCACCGCAACTAGGGTGTTCGGTGAATGCCCCCCCGAATTTTAAACTAGATTCATGAAATGCATTTTTAATTTTGGTTAAAATTAGCTCTGCATATTGTTCTATTATATTTTACTTTTTGTAGGTGATTTTTTTATCTGACAAATATCAGTTCTATGATGTGGTAACTTGTCACACATTTGCAGTGTTAGCAAAAGGAAAACACTCAATTTTCAAGTAGACTATTAATTTATCTAAAAATAAACCAATATATCGGCATTCTAGAGGCGTTCACTGCACGTTATAACATTGTGACTTTCCTGCAATGTCTGTATTTCTATTAACATTTGCGTTTATATTAGATTTTATAATGCTTTTGAATTTTAATGGAAAAAAAAAAAAAAAGTGTGCGTTTTATAATGTCTTAGGTGCGCGTTTTTCCCATTCTCGCTGATCAATCGAGAGCGCGATGGACATTAAACATTAAGGTCTATTTAATTTGAATCGCCTTTTGCTCTGTACGGTCTATAGAACTCTTCTTTGCTGGGAGGACTTGGGTCGTCAATTGTGAACATGATTAATTAAACAATAGTTCTGTAATCGCTGATGTTACTTCCCTTCGATTTAGAGGAGCTAATCCTTTACGATTGGTGTTTCGCAGCAGACGCCTCACGTCTTTTTGTCTGAAGGCGGGTGACCCGAAATTCGAACGGTTTCCCCCTAGTATAACATGGCAGTTGAACTAATTCATAGACATCCAAGTTTAATCGCCGTTTCTATTACTGTCTTGGATGTACTAGAAGATTCCTGACTGTAAGATGGGGTTTGAACGATGCGCCTACCCCGTGGGTTCGTAGCACCTTGGCAAATCTTTCAGACAGTCCTTTTATGTACGGGATGACAACATGACTTTTCATTTTATCTGCAGTGTTTTTCTTTTTCGGTTTCGCGATGTTATGCTGCTGCTTATTCTCTATTTGTCGTTTCACATGTGAGATTGACCAATGCGGATATCCACAAGTAGACAGAGCTTCACTAATATTATGTTCTTCTAAAGTTCTGTCTTCTTCCATTTTACAGTTATCAACTAAATATCCGATGAATTTATTTCAATCTCTTTATGAGGTTATTGTTTGCTATACTACAGTGTGTACTGTGTATATTTGGGCACTATTGAAGCCTATACTGTAGAGCTCTATAGACTATAGTTTATGCAGTATGTGCTAGTACAGCTTCCTAACGACAATGTCATGACCTCAGACAGTGAACTGAAGCCCTCTCATTCATCGCTAAGAGTAAGACTCAACCTAGACCAGCATGTGAAAGGTATCAATCAATTTTCTGTATAGGCTGCACTGGTATTGTGTTATGTAGTGCGCACAACGTACCCAATGAGGTATGCCCCCTCTACGTTCCACCTACACTGCAGAAGTTTCAGAGCTTTGTAATCAGTGATAAAGGAGCCAATCTATTAGTTTTTTGTGTGTAAAAATGGCTGGCATTACCCTATATTGCATGTCTGACACAATTACACACAGGATTACTACTGTGAATTCTGTGTAGTGGTCCACCCCTTCAACTAAAATTTCTTAGTGACAAAGGAAAATCTGGTACAGTTTGAGTGTCCACTAGTAAATTTTGCCTACTTGTGTAGGACCCAATTGAAATAATTTGGAATTTTTTTTAGTAAAATGGAATGCGAAAGTGAAAACAATTGTAAAGGCTTGTAATTTACTTGTGTTCTTATTTCTTTTTTATGTACTCGGTCAGTTCATGCATTTATATATGGCACGTGAGTTCTGTTTATATCATTGCTATAATAGAAACTTAGCTGTCAACATGGTATATGTATGATGTGGACTGTCATAGTATACTATAGTCTAGATCCAATCAATGATTCCCATAGCTCTGCGGAGTCCCAAGTCAATACTTGCCCTCCAGTATACCGTCAATATTGATTTACTCATTGTACGACTGCTGCCTTCCATAATGCAGATGTTTACAAGTATTGCTGATGTTATTGTAAATCCTTACAAGTGTAGTTCCTCATCAATTAGGCAATCGTTTGGGTAACAAAATGCAATGCAAGAATGTTATGATGATGTTTCGGGATCATCGAGGTGATGGTTTTACATGCATATAAAACCCTAAACCATAAAACTGAAATATATCATTATAAAGCCTGGTCTATAATCTTTAAAAAAAAAAAAAAAAAAA
>NW_014577703.1:89191-90377 GCF_000485595.1 Priapulus caudatus
CTTCATAGCTGCTGTGGCGTCATCGCTGCTGTTGCTTCATAGCTGCTATTGCTTCATAGCTGCTGTTGCTTCATAGCTGCTGTGGCGTCATCGCTGCTGTTGCTTCATAGCTGCTATTGCTTCATAGCTGCTGTTGCTTCATAGCTGCTGTGGCGTCATCGCTGCTGTTGCTTCATAGCTGCTATTGCTTCATAGCTGCTGTTGCTTCATAGCTGCTGTGGCGTCATCGCTGCTGTTGCTTCATAGCTGCTATTGCTTCATAGCTGCTGTTGCTTCATAGCTGCTGTGGCGTCATCGCCGCGTCCTCCCCGTAGAGGCTTCGCTGTGCGTGCACATCCACACACCCGCGGAGTTTGTAGACTTCCGCCCGTCGTCGCGCTCGTTTGTGAGAGCGGTGTGCGACGCGTGCGTGCGCGCGTGTCGTCGTGATCGGACACCGTCTCTTCATCCGACACCCCCCCTCCCCCCGCGACCATCACGAACGTGGTCACCGTTCACGATGGTCTGGACTCAATCAATTAATGAGTGAGAGCTAGAATAAACGAATGAATACATCAAATAGATTAATTCATTATAGTTACAGGTTCGCAGTGCCTGTGATACGTGAGGTGTTGAAATGACGGTGATCCAGATCTTGGAGCATGACGAGGAGGAGGGGGGGGTGGCGATATGTAAGCAATATCTGTAAACTTAGCCACGAAGGCAATGATAATTTGAAGTACAAACAGTATGCGTGTAGGGTTTCAATTCTATGTCGAGATATGCGAGCGATGCCGATATATAAGATGACGAATTATCCGAGCATTGTTGATTAGTATTATCCGAATATAACTCATCCGACTGCGCACGTGCGCCGCGGGAACCAGTGCTACCGACGCAGTGCGCTGACGTGCGCAGGAACACCCGTGACAGAGGCAGAGGCGGTGGGATGAGTAATGCCGACGATAATGCTGTGTATGAGTTAATATCGCGCACGCGCGCGCGCACGAGCATGGAGCCACGAGTAATAGCTTCTTCTATCTGCATGAGAATGGGTGTGAGACAACCCGTCCGACAACAGGTGAGACAGCAGATGAGGCAGCAGGTGAGACAGCAGTGAGACAGCACATGAGACAGCAGGTAATACAGCAGTGAGACAGCACATGAGACAGCAGGTAATACAGCAGTGAGACGGCACATGAGACAG
>NW_014577703.1:90387-96489 GCF_000485595.1 Priapulus caudatus
TACATTAATCACGTTACATTTATACCTGCCATCGAGCTACAGGGTCAGGTTAAGGCAGCAGGGTTAGCAAGACTGTTTCGCTGCGCATATCGTTGCTGCGAAATAGCATTTAGAGTCTTGATTCTTTCGCCCACCCGTATATTACTCATGCGCCATCACTGATTCCGGAATATTCTAGACACGAGGCGAAGAAAAAGAAAGTAAACCCCCGCTTGAAACAGTGTTGGAAGAATTTGGCATGGCACGTACTCGCTCACGCGGGCGGTGAGATTGCCGGATGGGCTACGCAGCTCAAAATAGCGCTAGTGTTACCTCGCTAATGAAATACGGCAAGACAAATTTCGGCGCTTGCACTGCAACAACAACGCATTTAAATTCTCTTTTTTTCCCCGAATGATTCCAATCCGGAACAATCTACCCGTGGGTGTTGTGGAAGCAACGGACGTTGACACTTTTAAGTCAAGGCTTCACTCCCACATGCACGCGAACCCACTTTAAGAGGACACCTAGTAGCATTGCACTCATATTATTACGCACCTGTTGTTTGTTTATTGGGTTCATCCCTGAAGGCACTCACTACCTTGTCACTATATATATCCAGTGCAGTGGACACCGACAAGTACGAGAACATAACATAACATCAGGAGTGGATAATAGAGATCTCTATTATCCACTCCTGATAACATGACATGGCGGCATTGTTGCCCGACCGTCGGCTTACAGTAGTGCACGTCTGTCTATTCCCGCTCGTCTGTCGAAACCACCCCCTTTGCTCGGCGCTGTCGTATAAAGCGGTGTTCGATCCGGTATTATTCAGAGAAGTCCAGTCTTCCGTTCTCGGCGTTTCGCGCTAGCCTATTGATTCGCGCGCTCGGATTCTCGAACGAACGAAATTTTTCTCGGTGTCCCGTGACGGCATGCGGCCCTCACGTTGTTTGATGGATGAGGTCCAGAGGGGAAGCGATTGAGAGTGGTACGGGCTGTCACTGCTTGTTGCTGGCACTACTACATCACGGGAACAAACCGCTGAGCCAGCTTCTCTGATGCTGCTGTACTGACATTTTTCGATTATTGTTGTAAAATATTACATTTCAAACGCACGCACGCACGCACGCACGCACGCACGCACGCACGCACGCACGCACGCGCGCACACACATTATATACATACATATATATCAGGGGTTAATAATGACAAATGAGTGCCATTATTAACCCCTGATATATATGTGTGTGTGTGAATGGCAATTTGCGTTCTTGTTTTTCTTTTTTTGTTCGGTATATTTGTTTTTATTAGCGTGTGCGAATACGGCCACCGTCACCGGCTGACGCTGAGGTGTGTTGAGAGATTATATTATGCTATACAATGGGCGTGCGCTATATGCGTCAGAACACGCTGATGGAGATTGATTCATGACACACATGTTGAGACGTTATGTGACAGACCTGTGTCGCGAGATGTGGTGACACATGACGATGATATGTAATTGTCTCGCAATGCGTTGAGACACCGTGAGGAAGGTGCGTGAGACACGCTGAGACATGATTAGATATGGTAGTGGGTAATGCAGGTGTTTTGAGACAGTTGAAGTCAGTGAGGTGTGTTGAGCGAGATATGATCAAGAGCGTATTAAGAAGGACGTATTAAAGTGACTACGTCACGAATTTTCTATGGTAAAATTTGTAAAAATGTTGTTGCCATTTTTTTAAGAACTAACGGAAATAATTTTTTTATTTTTACTATTTACGGTGACGTAATCACTTTAAGCTTTCTTAATACGCTCTTGATATGAAGATGGTACAGGTGTTTGTTGTTGGTACGTTGCGTCGTGCAGAAGTCGCATGCAGCATTGCGAGCTGTGTAGATACTTTGCTCCAAACTCCACGACAGATGGCGCTCTCGCTCTCGCTCAATTCAGTATCCTGAGTGTACGATGTTTATCCACTGATCTCTATAATATAATTATATTAATATAATTATTATAATTATTATAATTAATAATTATAATATTAATTACTATATAAAATTATTAGAATTATATTATAATATAATTATATTATAGAGATCAGTGACTCTGAGTTTATCATGCAGTTTGACTTTGCTCATGTCTTGTGATGAGCGTAGAGACATGCTGAGACAGGCGTGGTGAGGGTGTGTGGCGACATGCTGAGACAGGCGTGGTGTGGGCAGACATGATGCTGAGACCAGGCGTGTGATGACATGGCTGAGAAAGGCGTGGTGGGGTGTGGTGGCGACTGCTGGAGAGCAGGCGTGGTGTGTTGGGCGTGTGAAGACGGCGTGGTGTGGGTGTGGTGAGACATGCTGAGAGCAGGCGTGGTGGCGGACATGGACTGGAGACAGGCGTGGTGTGGGGTGTGGGTGGACATGCTGAGACGGCGTGGTGTGGGGTGTGTGAGACTGCTGAGGACGGCGGGTGTGGGTGTGTGGAGACATGCTGAGACAGGTGGTGGGTGTGGGTGTGGTGGAACATGCTGAGACAGGCGTGGTGTGGGCGTGGTGAGACATGCTGAGACAGGCGTGGTGTGGGTGTGGTGCGACATGCTGAGACAGGCGTGGTGTGGGCGTGGTGAGACATGCTGAGACAGGCGTGGTGAGACATGCTGAGACAGGCGTGGTGTGGGTGTGTTAACATCTGAGACAGGCGGTGGTGTGGGTGTGGTGAGCTGCTGAGACGGCGTGGTAGAGGGTGTGGTGAGACCGCTGAGAGATTGGCGTGGTGTGGGTGTGGTGGACATGCTGAGACAGGCGTGGGTGGGTGTGGTGAGACATGCTGAGACAGGCGTGGTGTGGGTGTGGTGAGACATGCTGAGACAAGGGCGTGGTGTGGGTGTGGTGAGACTGCTGAGACGGCGTGGGTGTGGGTGTGGGTGGAGCGTGGCTTGGAGGACGGCTGTGGATGTGGGTGGTGTGTGGACAGTGCGTGGGAGACAGGCGTGGTGTGGGTGTGAGAGCATGATGGAGAAGAAGCGTGGTTGTGGTGTGTGAGACATTGCTTGGACAGCGTGTGCGACATGCTGAGAATGGCGTGGTGTGGGTGTTGGTGCGCATGCTTGAGACAGGCGTGGTGTGGGTGGGTTGGTGAGACTGCTGAGACAGGCGTGGTATGAGTGTGGTGAGGGACATGGTGAGTAACAGGGTGGTGTGTGGTGTGGTGAAGACATGAGCTGAGACGGCGTGGTGAGGGGTGGTGGTGAGCATTCCTAGAGGACAGGCGTGGTGTGGGTCTGGTGAGACTTGGCTGGAGACGTGTGGTGTGGGTGGTGGTTTGAACATGCTGACAGGCAGTGGTGTGGGCGTGGTGAGGCATGTCTGAACGAGGCGTGTGTGGGGTGTGGTTAGAGATGCTGAGACGGCGTGGTGTGGGTGTGGTGAGACATGCTGAGACAGGCGTGGTGTGGGTGTGGTGAGACATGCTGAGACAGGCGTGGTGTGGGTGTGGTGAGACATGCTGAGACAGGCGTGGTGGTGGGTGGGTGAGACATGCTGAGCAGGCGTGGTGTAGGGTGTGTGAGACATGCTGAGTACAGGGGCGTGTGAGGGGTGTGTGGCGCATGCTGAGCCAGGCGTGGTGAGAAGCATGCTGCAGACAGGCGTGGTGAAGAAATGCTAGAGACAGGTGTGGTGTGGGTGTGTGGGTACACTGCTTGAGACAGGCGTGGTGAGACATGCTGGAGCACAGGCGTGTGAGGGTGGGAGTTGAGACGTGATGAGACAGGTTGTGGTGTGGGTGTGGTGAGACAGGCCGTGAATGCTAAGAAAGGCGTGGTGATGGGTGTGGTGAGACTGCTGAGACAGGCGTGGGTGGGTGTGGTGTGACGGATGCTGAGAAGGCGTGGTGAGCAGGCGTGGTGTGGGGTGTGGTGAGACTGGTGAGGACAGGCGTGTGGTTGGGTGTGGTGAGACATGCTCGCGGAGACAGGCGGGTTGGTGAGGGGTGTGTGAGAGAGCTGCTGGAGAGCAGGGCGTGGTGTGGTGGTGGTGAGACTGGCTGAGGACGGTGTGGTGTGAGTGGTGGTTTAGACATGCTGAGACAGGACGTGGTGTGAGGCGTGTGAGACATGTCTGCAGACGGCGTGTTTTGTGTGGGGTGTGGTTTTAGACCATGCTGAGTACAGGCGTGTGTGGTGTGGTGAGACATGGTGAGCCAGGCGAACGGTAGTCGGGCGCGTGGTGTGGGGGCGTGTGAGACATGCTTGAGCACAGGTGGTGGTGTGGTGTTGTGGTGAAGCATGCTGCGACAGTCGTGGTGTGTGTGTGGTGCGACATTGGCTGAGACAGGCGTGGTGTAGGTGTGAGTGGAGATCATGCTGAGACAGGCGTGGTGTGGGTGTGGTGAGACATGCTGAGACAGGCGTGGTGTGGGTGTGGTGAGACATGCTGAGACAGGGTGGTGTGGTGTGGTGAGACGTGCTGAGACAGGGGCGTGGGTGAGGGTGTGGTGAGACAATGCTGACAGGCGTGTGTGGGTTGGTGAGACTGCCTGAGACAGGTGTGGTGTGGTGTGGTTAGACTGCTGAGACGGCGTGGTGTGGCGTGGTGAGGACTGCGAGACAGGCGTGTGGGTGTGGTTAGACATGCTGAGAAGGCGCTGTGGTAGGTGTGGTGAGCTGGCTGAGCAGCGTGTGTGGGTGTGTGTGAGCATGCTAGACAGGCGTGTGTGGGGTGTGGATGAAACTGCTGAGACAGGGGGGCTGGTGGTGTAGGAGTTGTGGTGGCGATGGCTGAGCCAGGCGTGTGTAGGTGGTGGTGAGACTGCTGGAGAAGGCGTGTTGAGGGTGTGGTGGACTGCTGAGACAGGCGTGTGAGACATACGAACAAGGCGTGGTGAGAAATGTGAGACGTGTGTGTGGTGGGTGGGACATGCTAGAGAGCGGCGTGGTTGAGAATGCTGAAGCAGGCGAGTGGTGAGGGTGTGGTGAGCGTGATGAGACAGGTGTGGATGTGGGCTATGGTTGTGAGCTATGCTGAGCAGGCGTGGCTGTGGGTGTGGTGAGACATGCTTGGACAAGGCCGTGGTGTGGGTGTGGTGTGGAAATGCTGAGACAGGCGGTGGTGAGACGGCGTGGGTGTGGTGGTGGTGAGCCTGGTAGACAGGGTGGTTGTGGGTGTGGTGGACATGGATGAAAGCGTGGGGTGAGGGTGTGGTGGACTGCTGAGACAGGCCGTGGTGTGGAGTGGTGGGTGAGACCCCCTCGCGAGGGGACAGGGTGTGGTGTGGGTGGTGGTTAGACATCGGGGCTCTCGAGACAGGCGTGTGTGTGCGTGGGTGAGAATGGCTGGGAGAGGGGGGCGTAGCGATGTGGGTGTGAGTTAACATCTCGAGCAGGGCGTGGTGTGGGTGTGAGGAGACATGGTGAGAAGGCGTGGTGTGGTCGCTGCGGTGAGACATGCTGAGACAGGTGTGGTGTGGGTGTGGTGAGACATGCTGAGACAGGCGTGGTGTGGGTGTGGTGAGACATGCTGAGACAGGCGTGGTGTAGGTGTGGTGAGACATGCTGAGACAGGCGTGGTGTGGGTGTGGTGAGACATGCTGAGACAGGTGTGGTGTGGGTGTGGTGAGACATGCTGAAGACAGGGTGTGAGGGTGGTGGTGCGCATGCTGAGACAGGCGTGGTGAGAAATGCTGAGACAGGTGTGGTTGGGGTGGGAGACTGCTGAGACAGGCGTGTGAGACATGCTGAGACAGGCGTGTGAGGGTGTGGTGAGACGTGATGAGACAGGTGTGGTGTGGGTGTGGTGAGACATGCTGAGACAGGCGTGGTGTGGTGTGGTGAGACTGCGAGACAGGCGTGGTGTGGGTGTCGGTGTGACTGCTGAGAATGGCGTGTGAGACTGCTGAGAGGCGTGTGTGGGTGTGGTGAAGACATGCTGAGACAGGTGTGGATTGGGGTTTTGGGGGGTGTGGACACATGCTGAGACAGGCGTGGTGTGGGTGTGGTGAGACATGCTGAGACAGGCGTGGTGAGACATGCTGAGACAGGCGTGGTGTGGGTGTGGTGAGACATGCTGAGACAGGCGTGGTGTGGGTGTGGTGAGACATGCTGAGCAGCGGGTGTGGTTGTGGTGAGAATATGTGAGGCG
>NW_014577703.1:96514-98315 GCF_000485595.1 Priapulus caudatus
CTCTCTCTCTCTCTCTCTCTCTCTCTCTCTCTCTCTCTCTCTCTCTCTCTCTCTCTCTCTCTCTCTCTCTCTCTCTCTCTCTCTCTCTCTCTCTCTCTCTTCTCTCTCTCTCTCTCTCTCTCTCTCTCTCTCTCTTTCTCTCTCTGTCTCTTTCTTTTTCTCTCTCTCGCTCTTTCTCGTTCTCGCTCTCTCTCGCTCCCTCTCTCTGTGTTGCTCCCCTCGACTCGCTCCTTTACTCTGTCCTTCTAACATTTCAGTATTTCTCTCTTTCTCCAAGCAAGTGACCTTTATAGATATATGTGCTATTGCATTTTGCGCGGCTCACCATGCAGCGATGCTCACATGCTCTGTTTTGCGCTTTTCATCGACCCGTCACATAGCACCAGCTCATGCGGTTACGGCTTTTATGTGTAATAGGTTTAGGGTTAGGGTTAGGGTTGTGAGAAATTAACTTTTGAACGCGGGAGTCCAACGGACTCCCTACCCTCAAAAAGAGGGAGTCCGCAGTCTGAGGTTAAAAATTAAAGATATATTAACAATAACGCATGTGCTTATTTTTAAGATTCATGCGGTTGCACGTCTGCCAAATTTTCTTTGGACATTAGCTGAAAAAATACGGTAATTCCGCGAGGCCGTGCTCCGGAACGAACTAGTTAGTATGGCAGAATTTTTAGGGAGTCACACAGACTCCTGCATATGTCAAATCAGGGAGTCCGACAGTAAATCGGGGAGTATTTGACTCCGGACTCGTTACATTTCGCACCCTGGTTACTCTTCCTCGAAGGAGGTGTACTTGTGTATTTCTGTGACAATGACGCAGGGAAGCTTGCTGAAACCGGGGGGTCAAGCGATGTCTCGCGTTTAAGACTCGATTCAGAGGAGGACCCCATCGCAGGGTCGGCATGCAGGGAATTGCGCGCCAGGATTACGTTACTAAGCGTGGCTGCGATTTCATGGGAGAATATTTGTGCGTACCGGCCGCGCGAGTCGTATATACGCGTGTTGACTCTACGGCTCCCACCAAGCTAGCGGTCGTACGCGCATATTAAACCACGCAGCCGTCCTCCGCCCGCTGTATCAGCAGCAGCAGCAGCAGCATCAGCATCATCAGCATCATCATCAGCAGCAGCATCATCGTCATCATCAGCATCATCATCATCAGCAGCAGCAGCAGCAGCATCATCATCGTCATCATCATCATCATCAGCAGCAGCAGCAGCAGCAGCATCATCAGCATCATCATCATCAGCAGCAGCAGCAGCAGCACCATCGTCAGCCGCTCGCGGTCGTCGGTGGGTTTACCGTCGGCTGGCCGTCACGTGACCCGGGTCGAGTGCGATCGCCTGCTTGCGTTGCCAAGCCGACGGCGTCACCTCCTCCTCCCTGATCTGCCTCTCTCCCGCTCCGTCGTCCGGCGGGTGTAGATGTGTGGTGGCGATCGTGTGCTGCTTGCGGCGGCGGTCGAGGGAGGCATCTGCTGTCAAAGTCTGATGATGATGGAAGTCTGAAGTCTGATGATGATGGAAGTCTGAAGTCTGATGATGATGGAAGTCTGAAGTCTGATGATGATGGAAGTCTGAAGTCTGATGATGATGGCGGTGGATGAGCGTGCCAGAGCTGTAGTCATGCGAGAGCTAGCTAGAGCGTCAGGGTTTGGTGTGAGAGAGAGGGGGGGAGAGAGAGAGAGAGAGAGAGAGAGGAGGAGAGAGAGAGAGAGAGAGAGAGAGAGAGAGAGAGAGAGAGAGAGAGAGAGAGAGAGAGAGAGAGAGAGAGAGAGAGAGAGAGAGAGAGAGAGAGAGAG
>NW_014577703.1:98677-100078 GCF_000485595.1 Priapulus caudatus
AGATAGAGAACGAGGGAGAGATGTAGATATAGAGAGGGAGGGAGAGATGTAGAGATAGAGAGAGATGTAGAGATAGAGAACGAGGGAGAGATGTAGATATAGAGAGGGAGGGAGAGATGTAGAGATAGAGAGAGATGTAGAGATAGAGAACGAGGGAGAGATGTAGATATAGAGAAAGATGGAGAGATGTAGAGATAGAGAGAGATGTAGAGATAGAGAACGAGGGAGAGATGTAGATATAGAGAAAGATGGAGAGATGTAGAGATAGAGAGAAAATTTTATTTTTAATTATTATTATTAAATGTAGAAAAAATCGATATCTATCTATATCAGGAGTGAATTATAATAGTAATAATAATAATGTATTATTATTCACTCCTATCTATATCTATCTATATTAATTATTATGACACTCCTGATGAGATGAGATGCATATAATTATATATACCCGCGTCCTCGTTGTTTCACACTGAGCTCCCTTTCTCATTTGCTGCCCCACTCCCACGTTCTTTCCCTCGTGTCCTGACTACACTTAAAACACTTTCTACTAAGCCTGTTAAGGCAGCTTATGGGAGAGGTTCGTGAATTAGATAGTAGGCAATTTCTATTCTCTCTCTCACACACACATCTACATAGTACTCAAGTGCCTATATTGAATCAGGGAATCTTAGTGGTACTTATATTTGTAACACGACAGTATCCTATCGTTACCACCCGTTCATTTTAACACACAGACAGATGAGTCCATCGCTGTGAAAGGATGTCTTGCGCCGCTGGCTATGGCTCGTCTTAGAGGTTTCGTGCTGGTAATGGGTACCAATCTCTGCCGGAAACTCGCGTCGCGGGATTTCGCAAAAACGGAATGGCATCCCCAGCGTGTCTGCGCAAAGTCGTCGCAATGCGTTGCCAGTTCCAAATTCAAAGGGACCTTCGTGTTTCGCTGCATCGATGTTTCTTTCTGCGATTCCGTCGCCGACTTTAAATTGGACTCTGCGGCAGTTCAATCGATCATGTCGTGACGACATGTACTGCCCTCACACACCGATATATCGCCACTCCACCCGTGTCTTACTTGTTACATCGCTTGTCTGCGTCTTCGTTTCTTATCAGCATGCTCGGCTATCAGCAGTTGTTGAACTGTGTTATTTGTGATGGTTCAGCAGTATAGCAAGCGCCGTGTAGAACTAAATCAGTGGTTATGGTCAGTGTAGCCATCCATTTTGTCGTCTTTCACGCCAGTGAATGCCGTTCGCTCTCATATTTGTTATACGCCATCATGTCGATAGCTATCTAGGTGGAAACTGCTGTCGAGTGTTGTACAGTGAGTGAGTCGGACTTGCTGTGACGAATCGTCTCATCCTCGTTTTCAGGTTGGGGGGCGTTGTCATGTTGGGGTGGGGT
>NW_014577703.1:100103-132529 GCF_000485595.1 Priapulus caudatus
ATCGTGTTTTCTGCAGAACACTACATCTTGCAGCTGCCATTCCACACACAGCTTAGGTCAGCTGTAAAACACTGGCGTCTGCACATTGTCCGCTTCGCGAATGTTTAAGTTGAATCCAAGTTATTTAAACTTTCTACTTTCAGCCGGAGGAACTCAGCTGCAATCTGCAGCCTATTCAACTCACACGCATACATCACACGAACGCACGGCACGCACGCACAACACAGACATCACACACACTACTTTAATAAAAGAGATGATTATCTCTTCTTCTTTCGTCTCATCTTATTTAATAGGAAACTCAAGTTGAAAGATGGCATCGAAAATTCTGTACCGGTGTGTTATTGACACACATATAATAAGTAAATAACTTAAGCGGCCAAAACTTCTGAAATATAATCTTGCTTTCATAGGAAATCGCAGAGACACTTTATTCCAATTGATCGTGTTTCCAAAGCTTTTGGAATCAGCAACTGCATGGCATTACTAACCAACGGAGATACTTGCAATTAAGTCTCTACATTCTATATCGATGATTACACACGACAGTGTTTTAGAATTCGATCACCAAGGTAACTTGTCAATTGGCTACTCGCTAAAATATAACCACTGTTTATTCCTCTTCTCATCATCTTCTTCTAAAGCGTGTCATCAACTGTAGTATTTCCTGCAAGCTGTCGTTCTTATTTCACGCGGTATTTTTAAACGCCAAGTTTAGACATAGCTCTTCTGCATAGTGTTCACATTATGTTTAGTCCATCATCAGCGTCGACTCGCAGGTTTCCTTGTCCCGGCGTTATAAAAGCGTCGTTGTGCGTGTCGGCGCATGGCCCTTTTGGCGGGCTGTGAGCCGTACTTTATGACGTTCGCGTAGCGCTCCGCGCCATCTTTTCCAACCGATGTGACGCATAACCTTGGAAGTGGTGTCTCTGATCTGCGCGATAGCCAATTTCTTATACATTTGATACTTTATTGATATAACCGTTAGATAATAATTATACATTAACATGACAGGAGCGACACTAAATATTTAGTGTGCATTGTATTGATTGTTTTACTAGTTTTACCCTGCACGTCGCGCCAGGAGCTACATCCCCGGTGTTGAGTAATACATTTGGAGACGTATGAAAAAGATGCCCGAGTATTTATGTAAAGATTGGTTAACATTCGAGCGCAGCGGTGAATGTCACACTCACATGGGGCGACTACGCTTAAAATCTGTATGATAGATCATGATGACTTGCGACGCAGAAAACGCGTGTTAAGTGTCTTTCAGCGTTCACGCCTTATGTGACATGTTACACGAGCGTATTAATGACAATATATACTTTGTCATGTATCGGCTCGCATGATAGTTACTCGACTATCGAGCTAATAATACCGGGTCTAATAACTAAGAGGGCGATAAGAACTGATGGAACTTATCTGTGATGCGAGGCGCCGTGGGAGGGGAAGTTTACGAGCAGTTGTTCATATTATAGCTGAGAGGGTCGATTTCCGCCAAAGGGTAGCGGCCGGAACTGTAACCTGGCTACGGTACGTATATCACCGGAAAACGGGTTAAACCTGTATCAATCGGTAGATAATGTGCGACGTACTCCGCCCTACTCCACTACATAAGAGTCGTAAGGCGAGTCGCTCTAATCGGCCTACTCCCCCGCTAACGCCTATAAACCTAAGCTAACCGCTATGACCATGATCAGATCAGTATACCAAGGGTAGCGTCTCGCGGTATATCTATCGGACCGGTGAACCAAGGGTACGTATGTTTTTTGTGTTTCCCCGCGGCAGAATGGTACCCCGTGGGGGACATGGTCCCTAATGAGACCCTATCATTACAGGTATTCCTTCAGGGTTATGCCCTATGATTATCTGAATGCAGTCGAAACCGCTTGTCAGAAAGATCATAAGTGTATGAATAAAGTTACGAAATTTTGAAATGTTATGATATCATATAGATCTTTTGGGCAACGCGCCGCATTCCCCCAAACCTGGCAACGCCCCCCCCCAGCCTGACAAGGGCCTCCCCCAGCCTGCATACAACGGCCCCCCTGCCGCCCAACGCTGACAAACGGCCCGGCGCCAAGGTTCATGGCACCACCCGGCGGCGGGAGACAGGAGACCCGACACCGCCCCAACCTGACCACCGCTCCGCCACAAGCCCTGACAAATGCGGCGCCCGACCTGACAAACGCCACCCCCCTCAACCTGACAATGCCTCCCAGCCCTGACAAAATGTCCCCCCGACTACTGACAACGCCGCGCAGCCCTCGCCCCCAGAACGCTAGACAATGGTCTTATTGGCCCCACCGAACCTGACCAGACGCCCGCCTCCCAACCTGAACAGCGGCCCCCCACCTAACAGACGGTGTGTGTGTGTGTGTGTGTGTGTGTGTGTGTGTGTGTGTGTGTGTGTGTGTGTGTGTGTGTGTGTGTGTGTGTGTGTGTGTGTGCGTGAATGCGTGCGTGCGTGTGTGTGTTTGATTGGATTTGATGAGTATAGTTATATGTTGTAAATTGTAATTCCTGTTACAGTGGTACCTGTCCATAACCCTAGCTGAGTGTATCTATAAGTGAATGAGTTGATAAGGCTGCAGATGAACTGAGTTTCCGGCTGGAAGTAGAAATTTAAATAACTGACAACTAAACATTCGCAACCGACAATGTGCAGACGCTAGTTTTACACTGACCTGTGTGTGAATGCAGCTGCAAATGTAGTGTTTGCAGAAAACACGATCGAATAGAATAGTAAATGGCCATTAGGCTAACAAGATCGTTGTTAGCTGTGAAATGTTGCTAATTAATTATGTAATTATGTAATTAATTAATTACTAATGTATTAATCAATCTTACAATTGCGAATAGTTTGCATAGTTTCTGCTCATTTTGACTACATGCGACCGAATTGGGTGGAAAAAAAAACTTGCATGCACTCAGGCTCAGCGACTGTTTCACGTCGTGGGAGAGATGCGAGGGAACAGTGCTCTGCCCCCAGCATAACCGCACGCATAGACGTCATGCAGCCATCCTCGCGCGACAGCGCGGAAAACGCGGCGTAGCGGCCGCCAATACAAATAACCTGCACTATCCTGAACACTTTCTCGAGGCCCTTTAGGGTATAGGGAAAACGGCTGGGAAATCGTCCAGCAAGAGTTCTGTTCGTAGCACGACGGTTTTGACTACCCACGTAGCGCGAGATTTGCTGCAAATGAGCCAGAAAGTAGTTTGGCCTAATGGCCGCGCGTCCTATAGCCGTCAAAAACGGAGTTTAAACGTTTTCCGTCGAGACACGTTCACGGCAACTGCCAACTGTGACCTGTCACAACACAATTTCATCTCTGTTATTGTTTACGCCTGAATGTGTGATTGATCAGCGAGGGGGTGCATGTAAAAGGGAGACATTTTCTTTGGGGTTCCGAAAAACACAATTCCACTTGACAATTTCATGGGCCATTTGAATTGGAAGCTCTGCATAATGGACCCCCAACAAGCCCTTTGACTGACTAGTCAAGAAATTCAAAGGTCTGTATATTGCTCTTATTTAGCCGTCGATTGTTCTTTTTAGAACAAAGTCTTCATTGTTATCTTCTAAAACTACAGACTATCCGCTGACTGCTGTGGAGACGTGCGCCGGGCCTCGAGTTTGGCGCACGTCTCCACTCTCCACTACGGACAGCGCTTCATACTTGAACATCCCCGCTGTCGCGTGCGCATATCCCGCGGAACTGCGCGTCTCATCCGCGTGCAGCGCTCGGGATCAACAGCAAAGCTGTGCCACGCAATCCTGTATCATGTCTCTCTGGATGTAAAATCTAATGAATCTGTTAAGCTTAGCACAGATGAATGAGTTAATCGGCCTTGAATTAATTAAGTTAATTAGCCAATCGTGCGCAGTAGTACTTTAGGCAGACCGATATTAACCGCATTGTTCTAGATCACGCTTTAAGGTGCTTTAATTGCTTCAGGATAAACCAGTATTGAGATTTCTACTGCGTAACAATATTTCAGAGTAGTATCAATGCATATTGTTAGCGTTGTGGTGCTTGTTTTTGGAACTATATTCAGTTGACACAATGAAGATATAGTTACAGAAATGCACACTGTAAGGCATTTACATTTTTTGTGAAATGTTATTCGTTTAAAAAAATTTACAGTGGTTTATTTAGTGACAAGTAATAAGTATTTTATGTTCGCTGATGTAACGGATTATAGAATTCTTTATACCCCACCTTTTTAAAATAACTTCTATTGCTTAATTGTTGGAACCATAAAGGTAAATATATATTAGTCCCACGACAATGCATAGAGGTATTTGATATGACGTCAAAATAATAAGACGCACAAATAATTAGTAACCCACTGTGCAGACTTTGAAAGCAGTAGCAGGGATTAAAGGCAATCAAAAGCGATGAACGCTGGTGTCTTTGTCTGCCTACGTGCGCAGCGCTTTACGAACAATCACACACCTCACAGGTCGACGCATCATATTCACAATGATGTCGGAGGATGTACGCATCGCATGAACGGCGAAGCACACCCTTGCTTTCGCTATCGGCCGGGGAGCGAAAAATTTTTTCCCACTTAAGTTCCGGACCCACCATAGATAGTGTTTTGCAATATATAGTTCATATATATATATGGTTGGATTATAGTTAGTATTAGGGTTCGGGTACGGGTTAGGGTTAGGGTTAGGGTTAGGGGGTATTCACTTTACATTGTTGCTACGAGGATGTCGAGTGAATGGAGTGCACTGATTGGCTGTGGTCCGGAACTTAAGTGGGGGAAAAAATTTCGTGGCCGGGGATGTGCGCACGTACGTGCGATACAATGGCTGCGTGGTTGTGCGCACCGGAGGCAGATGTGCTTGCGGCGAATTGTCGCCTGGTCATTCTCACGGTCGTCTCTCCCCCCGTTGTCGTTGCAGGATGTCGCGAGGCGCCGAGCGGCGCTCCTAGAGGGCGCTGACGACGCGATGGGCGGCAGGGATGGTCTCGCCTCGAGCCGCACGCCGGTGATATCGACGCCGTCACAGCAACGCAAGCGCCACCTGCCGCGACTCTCGCTGCGTCGGCTCTTCCACGGCCACCGCGGCAAGAAGGGTCCCTCGCGTCACCATGGCGACGGCGGCGGCGGGGCGGACACGCTGGACTCTCGATCGGACACGGCGATGCTGCCGCCGCCGGCGCGCGCCGTTGCCGCGACGACGCCCGCCTCGCACGCCGTCGCCACGACGACGACGAAGCAGGCGAGCCTTGCCGAACCGGAGGACCTCGATAGCGTGGGCGGCGAGGAGGAGGAGGAGGTGGAGGAGGAGGAAGAGGAGAGGGAGAGGGCGGAAGACGATGGGAGCCTGCTGGAGTGCCCGCTGTGTTTCGTGGAGCAGCCGAGGCCGCATTTCCCGGACATCGGGACGTGTGAGCATCGGTCGTGTCGCTCCTGCCTCCAGCAGTACCTGCACATAGGTAGGTGTTACTTCTTCTACTTCTTCTTCTTCTTCTTCTTCATCTTCTTCTTCTTTTTATTCTTCCTCTTCTTCTTGAGTCACGATGCTACACTCGTCCTAACCACTGCAGCACTCAGGGCCGGGTGATGAAAGCCTCAAGGTCTCCAGACGTTGACACAATATTACAAATATTGTCATACTTTCAGTATTAATATTTAGCAGGTGAACCAACTTGTTTTCGATTTCTCCCATGCAGAAAATATAGCGTAATAAACTTAGTAAAAACCAGCTGCACCTATTTATCAATCAATATACAATTATTGATAACAGCAGCATTGCAACACCTAGCGGCTTTACCAGGTAAAAATTGTTATTAGTCTTTCGCTTAAGTGAAAAGTGCAATCATTCAAACTCCTAAGTCACCAGCTGCAGCAATGGATTTATCGTCATTAGACGAAACTCCTTGTGCCATTTACCTACCACAGTACCCACTTTGGTGTCACGAGTACTTGCACACACCGGTCGATTCTCACCTACATCTCGACCTACATCTAACCTTGTCTGACTCCCTACCTACATCTATCCTTGTCTGACTCTCTACCTACATCTAACCTTGTCTGACTCTCTACCTACATCTAACCTTGTCTGACTCTCTACCTACATCTATCCTTGTCTGACTCTCTACCTGCATCTAACCTGGTCTGACTCTATACCTACATCTAACCTTACCTGACTCCGGTAGAGCGTCAGACAAGGTTAGATGTAGGTAGAGAGTCAGGCAAGGTTAGATGTAGGTAGAGAGTCAGACAAGGTTAGATGTAGGTAGAGAGTCAGAAAGGTTAGATGTAAGGTAGGGAGTCAGACACATCTAACCTTGTCTGACTCTCTACCTACATCTAACCTTGCTGACTCTCTACCTACATCNGGACGACGAGAGGGAGGAGAAGGACGAGATGAAAGGAGAAACATGAAAAGATTGGGGCAGTGAGGAGAGAGAAGAGATTGCGGGGAGTCATGAGAGAGAGATGTGAGAGAGAGGAGAGAGGAGAGAGAGGAGAGAGGGAAGAGAGAGAGAGACGCATGAGAGATGGATGAGAGCATAGAGAGAGAGATGAGAGAAGGGAGAGAGATGATAGAGAATTAGATGGAGAGAGAGAGAGAGATACACGAAATAGAGACTAGATTGGAGGACCGAGGAAGAGAAGCAGATGAGAGAGAGGAAAGAGGAGAGAAAGAGAGAGAGAGAGAGGATTGAGCAGAGAGAGAGAGAGAGAGAGAGAGAGAGAGAGGACCGAGACGAGGAGAGATGAGAAGAGAGAGAGGACGAGACAGGAGAGACAGGGAGACGAGAGCGAGGACGAGAGCAGAGAGACGGAGAGAGACGGAGAGAGAAGACGAGAGAGAGAGAGAGAGAGAGGGGAGAGAGAGAGAGAGAGAGAGAGAGCGAGAAGAGAGCCGTCTCTGAGCACTGAGCGTTTGAGCGTCGAGAGAGGAGAGAGAGAGTGTGTTGTGAGAGAGAGAGCAGGGCCGTTAACCACACTATACTCCTGGCAGCCGTGAAGGCGAGATCAAGCATGCCCACGGCTGCATGTCCCTCATCACCAAGATGGACAGACGGTCGTGCATCACATGACCTGCTCTGGTCTGCAGCCAACCGAGTTCTGTTGCTCGTGCCCATGAATGAGATCTCGACCTTCATTACCTCAGGTTCGTGCACCAAGGTCAATGTTCTCCCGGTTGGGAATTAGATGTAAGGTAGGGAGTCGCGAAGACTTGATGTAGGGAGAGAGTCAGAACAAGGTTAGATGTAAGGTAATGAGAGTCAGGCAAGGCATAGATGTAGGCACGGTCAGAGAGTCCATGTCAAGGTTTAGATGGCGGTAGAGAGCAGGCAAGTGTCTAGTGTAGGGTAGAAGAGGTCAGACTAGGTAGACATGTAGCCGGTAGATTAGGTCAGACAAGGTTAGAATTAGGGTAGGAGGTCAGGCCAAGGATAGATGTAGGGTAGGGATCGCAGTCAGGCAAGGATAGATGTAAGGTAGAGAGTCAGCAAGATAGATGTAGGTATGAGTGTCAGCAAGGATAGATCGTAGGTCTAGAGAGTTAGGCACAGGATAGACTGCGAGGTAGGATCGGTAGGCAACGGACTAGCATGTAGGTGAGCCGTCAGACAAGGTTAGATGTAGGTAGAGAGTCGACGCAAGGTTAGATGTTACGGTAGAGAGTTCAAGCAAGGTAGATGTAAGGATAGAGCGTCAGAACAAGAGATAGATGTAGGTAGAGAAGCCTGCCAGACAAGGTTGGATGCTACAGGTAGAGAGTTCAGAGCAAGGTCAGATGTACGGTAGAGCAGTCCAGACAAGGTTAGCATTAGGCTATGAGAGTCAGCAGAGGTTAGATGTAGGTAGAGAAGTCAGTCAAGCGTTACGATGTAGGTAGAGAGTCAGGCCAGGTTTAGATGTAGGTTAAGTGAGAGCTTCAGCGCCGAAGTTAGACTGGTAGGCCTTAGAGGAGTCAGGCAAGGTTAGATGTAGTAGAGGAGTCAGTCAAGGTTAGAGGTTAGGTAGAGAGTCAGGCAAGGTTAGCTGTATGGTAGAGACGTCAGTCAAGGTTAGATGATAGGTGGGAGTCAGAGCAGGTGTAGCATGTAGATAGAGAGTCAGACAAGGATAAGATGTAAGGTAGAGTCAGGCAAGCGTCTAGATGTAGCGTGAGAGTCAGGGCACAAGCTTATAGATGTAGGTAGCGAGATTCAGCAAGGTTAGATGTATGGTAGAGTCAGACCAGTTAGATGTAGTAGAGAGTCAGAACAACGGTTTAGATGTAAGGGGTAGAGGAAGTCACGTCGAGGATAGATATAGGTGAGAATCGACCGGTGTGTGCTGCAGCTGGTGACATCACAGCGGGTACCATGGTAGGTGATGGGTAAAGGCGGTGGTAGTTTCTTTTGATCCCAAAGTGTGCGGGTAACATCCGCTTTCAGGTATCTATCCATCGAGGGAAGTATTCTCTGAGTGCGTTGTTGAAACAGGTTCCAGGGCTCAGTAAAGCTGCCCAAACGTAGGCTCAGACATTTCATCTAATCAGCATTTATAGAAGAGCCACCAACCATTCGATTTCGGCAGAATTTGTACGATTTCAGCCTATAATTCCACCCATTACGATTCACTCACGTTCTCACATACATGCCGGTATCTTTGTGTTTGTTGTTACACTACGATGAGTATGCACATGATTGTATTTTATTTGCTAATCGATTATTATATTGCTTAAATTATGTAGTATTGTGCTTAAAAATGACTCGTTACCAAAGATTCGAAGTTAGAAGTTATAGGGTGTAGTAAGCTATAGGGTGTAGCGCGTGTGATTGCGATGCACGCGGAGTGATCGGCACGTGTTTTACCTTCGCAGTCCGTCGGGATGCACGTTCTGGGCGGTAAAGGAAAGCCGTTGGCAGCAGGGAAAGAGAAGAATCTATCTGCGAGCTGGACCGATCGTCGGCGCTCCCCGTCGGCATCGCCGCTTATCGGCGAGGCGTACTCCGTGCCCGCCCATCATCATCGGCGTGCCGTGTCTGGTTCGCGACAAAAGGTGTCTGCTGCCAACATCGTGATGTACTATATGAAGCAGAGGATAGAACGGCTGAGGTATCTTATAGAAGCTGGGTATGGACGGTGATGTATTATAGAGCTAGACGGCAGACGAGGTAACGTGTGGATGGAAGGTGTATGTCTATAATAAGTGGGGATGTAAAGGTGTGTCACTATAAAAGCTAGGCGATGGAAAGGTTGATGCTTACTATAGAAGCTAGGGAAGATGAGTCAAGTGGGATGGAAGGTGATGTACTATTAGAAGCTAGGGGAAGAGAGGCAAGTGAGATGGACGGTGATGCGACTATAGAAGCTGGAAGGTGATGTACTATAGAAGCCTAGCGGATGAACGGTGCATGTACTATGATAGAAGCTAGGGCAGGAAGGTGAATTACTATAGAAGGCCTGGGGATGGAAGGTGATCGATACTATCAAGAAGCTAGGACTGGAACGGTGATTACTATAGAAGCGGGATGGAAGGTGATGTACTTATAGCAAGCTAGGGATGGAGTGTGATGTTTTTTTTTTTTTTGTCTACTATAGAAAGCTAGGGATGGACACGGCGTTGATGTACTATAGAAGCTAGGGAAGAGAGGCAAGTGCAGATGGAAGGTAACTGTACCTATAGAAGCCTGGCGGAAACGAGACGGCAAAGTGAGGATCGACCGGTGACGGCTACTATAGAAGCTGCGGTCAACTTGATGTATATGAAGCATAGGGATGGAAGGTGATGTTACTATTAGAAGCTAGGGATGGAGAGGTGATGTACTATAGAGCCGTGGGGATGGAAGGTTGGATGTACTATTAGCAAGCTAGGCGATGTGACTCGTGATGTACTATAGAAGCTAGGGATGGAAGGTGATGTACTATAGAAGCTAGGGAAGAGGGGCAAGTGAGGATGGAAGGTGATGTACTATAGAAGCTAGGGAAGAGGGGCAAGTGAGGATGGAAGGTGATGTACTATAGAAGCTAGGGAAGAGGGCAAGTGAGGATGGAAGGTGATGTGTACTATATGAAGCTAGTGGAAGAGGCAAGTGAGGATGGAAGGATGAGATGTTAACTATAGAAGCTAAGGGCAAGACGGGGCAAGTTGAGGATGGAAGGCTGATGTATATTAGACAGCTACGGCGAAGAGGCGCAAGATAGAGGACGGAAGGTGAATGTACTATAGAAGCTGGACGCGAATGCGCGGTGGTGTACTCTAATACGAACGGTAGGGATGGAAGGTGATGTACTATAGAAGCTAGGGATGGAAGGTGATGTACTATAGAAGCTAGGGATGGAAGGTGATGTACTATAGAAGCTAGGGATGGAAGGTGATGTACTATAGAAGCTAGGGAAGAGGGGCAAGTGAGGATGGAAGGAAAAGAGAAGGACGGTGAGCACGAAAACAAGATAGGGGAGAAGTGGTTGTAATGTAAGCTAAGTAGAGAAATCTTGTGTATACTTTCTCCTGAGCAAGCAAGAAGGTAAGCCGAATAAAGTAAGTTATGGTAAGGTAGGATAACGAGAAAGCTGTGCACGATTGGAAAGCGTCCACCTAAACATTCGACAAAAAAACTTCAGTTCGCTGCATTGCTACAAACGCAGGCAGTAATCGAGTGCATTTGACTCGCAGATTTATGCCAAGTTCCAGCACGTGTCTAAGCATCGCAGGAACATTTACATAACGAGCGGCGTGACAGCTTCAGTGCTCATCTCACCGATGCTAGCAGGCCTTGCTGTCGGTGAGTATACTGTATACGCCATATTTTTCGCGTACAGATATTTTCGCGAATTCAGACTTGACGCACAATTTCGCGAGTGGTTAATTTCGCGGTCGGTCAATTATTAATTATTCGGTGTTAGTCGGTATGAGTTATTCGCGTGTTGTTATTTTCGCGGTCGGGGACGCGTTCGCGAAATTCGCGAAAATTAAAACACACTTGCATCGCGGGTATACAGCTCAGTATGGTATAGCGTGGCGGTCCTTATGAGTGAAAAATTGGTGACGTAATTGATTGTGCGTGCGTTCATTTATGATATGTGTTGTGTAGTGATGTAAATATTGCAGTGTCACGGGTAAACAGTAACATGTAACGATATGTGCATTGCTACCATCATTATAGTACATACGTGCATATGTTAATATAGTACACGCATATATATATATATATATATATATATATATATATATATATATATATATATATATATATATTACGATCAGTATAATATCAAGAGCTAATAATAGCTAAGGTATATTTAATCAATAATAAAGTATTATTAGCTATTGATAATATATGGTTTTTGTGTTTATGTTTCTCTCGCTTGCAGGAATTGGTGTTCCTATATTACTAGCCTACGTGTACGGCGTGGTGCCTTTCTCACTGTGCCGATCACGAGGCTGTGGACCAACCACGTCGCTTGAAGAGGGAACTTGCATAGAATTTGATGATGATAACGAAGGCACGATAGGAACATTCGTTTTGAGCGGTAATGTCACCACGTTGCTTTGCCGTATAATTGAGCCATAATTTTTTTTTTAAGAATTTCGTCACCGCTCTTTGTCGTTATGTCTTTAGAATTAGTGAGGAAGTAACCTGAACGACAACAACAACATAATAATGTTCGATGTATTTGTTTACGTACTGCAATGGATGACGAGTGATTCTTTGGCGGTTACGTTGCAGAGAACTCCAGTGTTCTCCCCCACAGCGTGACCAACCCTAGCATCGGGGAAATGTCCGTGATGACGTGCACATCGGCCAGCAGCGGTCACCTTGACCGGTTCAGCAGAAAGGGTGAAGTGGAGCGAGACAGTGCTAGCAATATGGCCTTAGCGGCAGAGAATGCCTCAGTCTGTTTACCCGGAAGCACGTTTACTGCACACGGACCTAACGACAACTTTCTAAACAAGTAAGCGGTGGTCTGTGTGACATTAAATGCTGCTCATGTGAGTCCTCTCTATTCCTACGCTTCCCATTCCTCAGAATATTACTTTGTTGTGCACGAATTGCTTTGCTATGCGTAATGTAAGTGCTGTGAAGAGTAATACGATATTATTTGTTCACATAGGTTAGAAGTTCAGGCAGAAGTGCTGCCGCCTGGTGTTAGGAGTGGCGTAAATGGTGGAGAGTCAGCATCGGCAGGCTCGAATGTTCATAAGGTGCCAGCATCGTGCCACTATGTGATGAGGTGAGTCACACGTAAGCACAGCCAGACATCCAACTTCTACTCCTACCGTAGCTCTGCAATGTGTCGTGTACGTCAATGGTTTTTAACTTTTCCTAGTTAGCATCACCTTTCTGATGTTTATCAAACCCTCATGATCAAGCCGTCTCCCATTTTTTTTCAAATAACATTTAACTCTAGATTCCATTTCTTTCTAGAAGTTTTGATGGCATATGCCATTTCTAAATCCAGAATTTTTTAGTCATCACCTAGTCATTGTTGTTTCAGTTTGTGTTTATTTTCTGTTTTAGTCATCGATGTTTCCCTCATGGTGATGCATACTTCCTGTCGTTCCCACATGCTTACGCAACCCCAAGCTTGGCCCTTATCTTCATCTTAATGCTCCTGGCCTGTTTCAGCCTCCATATCCAACTACTGTTCGTACGCAGCCGCACAACTGTGTCCTGTCGTGGTTCTATACATCACCAAGAGCACTCGACACCAGATTGTTTACAGTCCATGTAGCCACATAGATGTTTCTCACAGTTTTGCTATTATAGATAGTATAGTATATAGTATATAGTAGTATTTCTACCGGATAGTAGATTGCAGCATTACCTTTGCAGTCCGGAGGGAAAGTTAAGGGTTGGTGCGGCATATTTCAACGTACATTAGCAATTAAATAAGTAGGAAGGTATAGCGCACTCATGCGCAGACATCTTCCCGCAGGTTCGACAAGGATTGCGGCGGTAAGAGCGGCTGCGTCGCCATGGAAATGAGCGTCCCGATCGAGGTCATGCCGGCCGCCGACACCGTGGGGAGCCACCATCGCCGCGCCGGCTCGCCCGCGTCCGTCTACTCGACGCGCTCCTACGAGCTGTGCGAGCGACGCAGGCCGCCCACCACCAGCGTGAGCGTCGGGGAGTGCATGTCGAGCCACGCGGACGACGACAACGACGACAACGACGACGGCGGCGGCGGGACGCGGCGGCGCCTGCGAGCGAGCCGGAGCGACACGGACGGGACGTGGCGCGCCGTCGCCGACGGCAACCACCTGTCGCGCTGGTCGCTCCAGCACGGCCGCCGCGCCGGTGGCGCCCCCTCGCGGGCCGATGCGGAGAAGCCGCTTGGCGAGGGGGGAGGGACTCCCGCTGCCAGGAGGGCGGCGGCGGTGGCGGCGGTTGCTAAGCGACAGAGCAGTCACGGCAGCAGGGAGCGGAACCTCGGAAGGGCGCTTGCGAAACAGCAGGGCTCAAAGCAGAAGAAGTCGTAGGGGAGATTTTTTTTACGTCGCGCGCGCGCGGGCGGACGGGCGGGGAGCGTCGCCGAGATAGCTGTGATCAGACGAAGAGCTTATTGATTGCATGAGTGAGAGTCGCGCTCACGGCAACAAAGAAACACGTGAGACAGATAAGAGGGTGAAACCCAGTGATAAACGTCATTTCTGATGATGATATCTCCTGTGCCACATATAGACATAGCTGTATATTTTTTTCTAGTCGTTTTTTTGTGTATTTTCCAGTTCAGTATTAGCTGTGCAGATAGAGGCGGCCGCAAATGATGGATTCACAGTTTGTTTCGATGTGAAGTAAATTCTGTTCATCGATTTATGAACGTGTCAAATATTTCGGCTATTATTTGTGTGGGTAGTAATTCCGGATGCTTGAAGGAAGTTCGGCGTTTTGTTTCATTGACAGAAATTGTAGCCGCGTTATTCTTTAGAGGTTTGTACTAATGTAGAGTGCAATCGTGCACGTTCACGGTACGAGACTGGTGCAAACAAGCAGATTTTGTGTTCTCTATCGACATTAACTACGTACGTACTAGGGGGGGTATAATAACAGATAATCTACACTGAATTTTTCCCATTTCCAAGAATATTACATTGCTGTGCTTCTGCGTAGGGGTTATATAACTGGTTTATATCGATGCTCTTAATTGCTACTGTCGTATCGTTTGGTTTGTTGTAATTCTGCCTGCATGTCGTTTTTGGATGTGGGAATAAAACAAAACACCTCCCATGTGAGTACTCACATCTGCCTGCTCCTCCCCACCTTCTATACTAACCATGGTTAAGCTTTGTTGGGTGCACCGTATTTTGCAAGTGCCAATAGAGGTTTGTATACAAGAGTAGAATGAACGCTCTTCTGTGTCATAATCTTACGTCTCGTAAAAACATTCCAGTGTACGGTAATTTCTTCTTTTTGTGTCCATCAATAAACTGGACATTCTTAGAAACACAGTCTTTCTGGTTATATCTCGTTGGCTACATACTCGTATGTAGTATTTCTCAAATGACCATCTATGATTAGATTGTACAAATACTAGATAGCATTTAGTATGCATATTTACAGGAGCTTATAAAAGGAATTCCTTTTATAAGGAATTCATAAAAGAATTCCTATTATAATGAATTCCTATTATAAGGAATAGATAAAAGGAATTCCTTTTATATGCTCCTGAATCCTGATAGTGATATTTATATATAGCCAAACCAATGATTACATGGCAAATGACATTAGAGGCCTTGTGAGGACAACCCTTATCAATTTCTTTCAGCAAATGTTCAGTATACGTAACCATATGATACAATAGAGAGAATATTTTAGAATGTCTACCACAAGGTCCTGCTATAAAAACCATAAGGAGCCAGTACAGAATAAGCATGGCAGGTTA
The DNA here is from genome assembly GCF_000485595.1 of Priapulus caudatus. Lineage (NCBI taxonomy): Eukaryota > Metazoa > Priapulida > Priapulimorpha > Priapulimorphida > Priapulidae > Priapulus > Priapulus caudatus. Next base: position 114,966 of record NW_014577703.1, read on the forward strand.
ATGCTGGACTACCTATCTACTGTACCCCCCCCCCTCCTGTCTCTGTGTGTGTCTCTGTGTCTGTGTAGCTTCTTCACCCAATTCTTAACATTACCTTGATGTAATCCTATCCCTAATCGCAACCTAGCATTAAGCCCATCGTCAAAATCGGGGGAGATGCTTTGTCAGAAACATCATAGCTCTGCTATTAATATTCAAGACAGTCTTCTATTATGTACATTCAACACCGATTTTAATTAATTGTGAGATTAAAATATGCACATACTTATAATAAAATAATACTTGTAATGTGATAATGTCAGTAAAGTAAACATTGCACACAAAATAGGACTAAAACAAAATATAAGTGAGGGAGACGAAATATAATACAAAAAATTTGATTACAAAAAGTTCAATTTCAAATTCAAATTCAAAATGCAGTCTGTCTATACAAATGATAATCTCTCTTTAAACCAAGATATCACGCAAGTGAGAAATAGGCACACTGGTTCATGCACGGGCAAAACAACTCGTACATGACTTTCTCAAAACCGGCAAAGGAGAAATTGAACACGTTACAGTAGCGCATCGCACAATTGGGCAATAAGAAACATTTACAAACGTTATTCGCGTGCCTCGTGGAATATAGGGTTGTGCTCATTCAGTAGTGTTTTTGGCATCACCAAATTAGACTACCCAGGGCACCACATCACACGGCAAGGCATCAGTCCCCTGGAACAATTGCAGCGATCTTCGAATTTAAATCGCCTACAATTCAATTGGGGTTATGTGAATTCTTTGGCATGCTTAACATTTTACCATCCTTTCATGAAAGGCATTCTATAACCATACACGTTTCACTACTAATCTATCATGCCATATTTGATATACAGCATGTACTGTGATGTACACCCTAGCAGTGGTGCAAACAGAATCGTGTTTTACAGCAAGTTAACTGTGGCCAGCCAAAAATACATATGTAAGATGCTATGCAAGTGCGTGCATGACTTGCAATTACAGAAAAACTGCATAAATACACTGCCAGGTCACTCTCGATATGTTCACAATACCAGACATGCGAGTCAACAATGTACAGATTGACATCATGGGTGAAACAAGACCTCGACTTTACATTTCCATATCCTCCGGACAGCAGTCTTCTCACAGCTTCCCAAGCCGTAGAGAGTGATGTGTCGCCTAACCAATCGGTCCCCAGTTCTGCAGCACAGAGGTAGGAAGGTGCAAAATTTTGCAGGATATTTTTTTACAATTGCTATTGAAACAAAATCCTAGGTGCAATAGCAAAATGAAAACATTTATTTACTTTATTCATTCTTTCTTCTTCAACATTACAGCGTGTGGACAACGTGCACTGAAATTGGTCATTGGAATATATGATTTTTTAGCTCATCTGACGTAGTCAGATGCAGCTTGTAGAATCGCATGATCGTCCGTGCGTGCGTGCGTCAACAGTTGGGCACAAATCTTAACCGCTCGAAGTACGGTCACGATATTCGGCACATCGGGGGGGATCGTTAAAACGAGTTGGGATGTCGAAGCTGGGGGTCAAAGGTCAAAGGTCAAGCGGTGTAAAAGAAGTGGGAACATTCACTCCTTAACTTAAGGTATAGGAAGGAAATGCAGAATTGCGGCACAAATCTAAACGGCTCGACCTAGGCTCGTGATAGTTGGTGTATAGCATCATGGTAGGAAAAGCCATCACTGTGCCGAAATTGGAGGTCACAGGTCAAAGGTCAATGGGGCACAGGGCAGAATTTAGACATTTTCTGAGGACATGGTCTGACGGAGCGATTGAAAAACTTTTTTGTTTCAGCGGTGACCTAGCATTTTTATGGCTTTATTGAAAGGACCATGAAATGTACTTTCCGCTGACATGCGAAGAGTAAGTGTCGGATAACATTTTGACCCTCAAGAGGAGGGTTAAACATGGATTTGTTTCTCAACTGCGTTGGCGAGTACCTGTGGGTGTGGAAAGCTCTCATTTTACAGTGAAATTCCACACATAACTCTTACTTGAACAACGCTTACTTAGGAGATAATGACATGACTTATATATAAGATTCTGTAGTGTACATTATGAATAGTTGGAATACAGTCACTAGCACTCAAATAATTACCCAGGAGTGAGGCTGCGGATTTCCCAGACTTAATTTTTTCATCAAATTTTGGCACCAATATAGACGCAAGTGTGTACGTTCTTGAGCTTATTCGGTCCACTAATCACTGGCCTACCTTGTACTGAAATTAGTTTAGAGATATTTGCTATCATATTGCTGTAAATTGTAATCTTGCACGAGCTGCTCTGCCTCTGGTTGTATCAACCATTGAGCTATTTTTAACGAGCCAGATGTGCCTCGCAAGGGGTTTAATGTACCTTATTACCTGACACCATAGAACGCACGTTATGTATAGTAATAATATGGTAATTATTCGCTCCTGCTTTTTGCAATCCGTCGTCACACCGACAGCTGCCACACGCAGAGCGACAGAGGTGGAATGTGCAGGGAAATCCCCTGTGGGTGCACATCTTTGGAATGTGCAGGGAAATCCTGTAGATAAGGAAATTCTGTCTACAAGTTGGCATTAATTATTTTACTTTCTCTAATTGATAATGCCTTTCTAACATATTCTAGTGCTGGTTGTAGTATTTTCGGGTCATCACTTTTCCAATCATCTACTCGTTCCCCTTTATTATACCCTCCATATACCTTACATGAATATAAATGTTCCAAATTTTCTTTTTTCCTTTCATCACACAAATCACATATATCTGTTATCATTACTGTAGTTATTTTTAAAATAACTTTTTAAGTTCATCATGCAAGTCTTACACCTAAACACAAAGCATGCATCATCAAACGACAATTTTGTCATGTATGGCTTTAATACAGCTCATAGGGTCTATATGTCTCCCAGGGTACTGCCGGAACGTACCCTGGGTACAGTCCGGTATACCGGAACGTACCCTGGCCACTATTTGATATGGTTAGGATTCAGATTAGTGTTAGGGTTAGGGTTAGGGTTAGGGAGTAGGCGTAGGCGACTCGCTAGACTCATTAGTGGAGTAGGCGAGGTACGGTCCGGCATATTAGATAGTACCAGGGTACGTTCCGGTATATACCGGACCGTACCCAGAGTACGTTCCGGTACACCGGACCGTACCAAGGGTACGTTCCGGCAGTACCCTGGGGGACATAGACCCTCTCAGCTTTAATACATAGCTTTCGATATTTACCATTTTCATTTTTGTTTTCTCACCAGACCTCATGGTATCTCTCATAATTACTGTTTTTAAAATAGCCTCCTTCACATATTTTTTCCATTCTTTCTTATGTTGTGAACCGATAGTACTTATGTCATACTCCTTCAAGATTTCTAGAGGCTCATTTGCCCAATTACTTCCAATGTCTTTAGTTTGTTCTAAAAATACTCTTTTCATTAATCTGTCATTTTCTAACTTAATAATGTATTGCAATAACATTAACTTTTTATAACATATTCTATCTTTTATTGGTATTATTCCACTTTCTATTCTTATAGTGCCTCTAGTGGTGTCTTGCTGTGCGCTTCGAGTATCTCCTTCTTAAACATTCATTTTGGAAATCCTCTACCATCTTTTTCTCTTCCTTAGTCAGATTAGTCAAAATTTCGCTATTATTTAGTAGTGACGGCACTACAGTGCATTCATAAAGTTTAACATGTGCTTTCATTGCAGTTTCCAAAATTTTGTCCATTAGCCATAGATATAACTTCACTCATCATAAATCGACCTTTATCTGTTCTTTGTTTTATCATTTCTTTATATCCTCCTCTTATATCTCGCCTAAGTATGTATATTTACTACATCTTTTTATTATTTGATCTCCGAGAAGAATCTGTTTTTCTTTGCTATTTGGGCCTCCAAATTTTATTTCCAATATATTTGTCTTCTTCATATTAAATTATAGCAATTTTTCTTCAGCCAGCCTAGTACATGCTTGAGCCATTTCTGTCATGGTCTCCCATTTTCCAATTCCCAGGATATCATCCATATACAAAAGAGGCGTGATTTCTATCGAGTTTCCATACATATACTGATATAGACCGGTGTACCGTAGCTCTAGTACTATAGCCGCTTACATTAACTGCCGCTGGGCTATAGACCGACCCATGGGGCATGCAATGGACCAACTTATCCCCAGTGTATCCGGCTAAAAAAACGTCTGTGGTAGGCAATTAATGCCTCTTATCCGAAGTGAATATGTATTAAGTTATAGCCGCTACTAAATTGAACCTCTAACTATCGTTGCAATGGTATACTTGCGGTATTTCTTGTGAACAAACATTCGATTTGCGAACTTCAAACGGCCATTTCTGGCGGCGCTGCAGCAGCGCCAGTCAGCGGGAAATAGTATTTCCGCATGTTGAGGGTGGCGGGTTGGGGTGGTTGTGGAAAAAAACATTGTTGTTGTCAAGTAACAAATTAAGCGATCAAAAGAGATTGTAATATTAGTTTTGTCATGAAAGATGAACAAATTACTATTATTAATTTGTTACTTGACAACAACAATGTTTTTGTCCACACCAACACAACCCGCCCACCCCTCCACATGCGGAAATACATAGTTCCCCCTGACTGGCTGGAGTCAGTTGGTCCATTGCATGCCCCATGGGTCGGTCTATAGCCCAGCGGCAGTTAATGTAAGCGGCTATAGTACTAGAGCTAGGTGTACCGGTACCATAATTATGTACTTGGTATTAAAACCAATGTCATTTACATCAATATAAATATAATATTATATCAATATAATAGGTTAGGGTTATGGTTAGGGTTAGGGTTAGGGTTAGAATTAGGGTTAGGGTTAGGGTTAGGTACATTGGTTTTATTGGGACCCATGTTCTCTATCCTTGGGCCGCCGTGGGACCCTGGCTACAGGCTACATATGTGTTTTAACTGCTATCGTGGCTTTTTCATTCATTTTGTATATTATTTCCCAACAAGGTCCTTTTAATCGTTTAAACCACAGGTCAATCATACAAAACTTTAGCCATAATTTATCAAAACATTTTTGAATATCTCCAAAGAACATTGAATTTGATGGATTGAAGATCTAAATAGATGCACGCATGGAAGTCGCCATGTCACTGTGCCGCAGAAAGAAACTTAAAATTTTGTACATATTTCATCTACGTGAAAACAAATCATTTTAAACAATTACCTGAACATAGCTAACCCTACTGCTGTATTTTATCTATTATTTTAGAAGTACTAAGTCTAAAATATTTTATTAATTCCTTTTTAGACCAATAATAAATCGTCAATTTGCTGCCGATGTAAACAAACGGACATCACATCAGTTTGGACGTAACATAGACTTCTTTCATACACGACTTCTTCATACATGAAGACTTCTTTCTATATCTATCGTTTGGAGCACAGGAGCGGTGAAGTAGGGATCGGGGAAGTGCATTGAGTACACTATAACTCATTGTATAATATACTGCGATTATAATTACTGCTACAACCGCCTATAAATCAAAACGTATCAAATACATTCATGTGCGTGACAAGAGAATGTACAATGACAACAGTGTTGCGTACACAAACGTGAAACGCATGAAACGTCATGAAAAGTCTAGTAGTAGTATTATTATCTGTGACATGAAAAGCAATCCATTATTCGAATGAGTAATGCTTGTTAGGCCTAATAAGCATTGTCAATTAGTGAATTACGACGTGACCCTGATGATACTGATATGGAGGATTTTGAGTTTCCACAAATACCAGCCACAAACAATGCAGAAGTGGTAAGCTTCTCGTAGCTGTGACCGAGTTCTTGCCAGTGTTGTAATCGAGTCCGCACCCCCTGAGTCCGAGTCCGAGTCCGCACCCCCCGAGTCCGAGTCCGAGTCCGCGCCACCCGAGTCCGAGTCCGAGTCCGCGCCACCCGAGTCCGAGTCCGAGTCCGAGTCCACACCACCCGAGTCTGAGTCCGAATCCAGTTTTGATAAAAAAAAGGGGGGCACAGACCGACAAGGCCACTCACTTCTATGTATGTGTTTGTTCAAAAATGGGGGGTGCCTCCTGCCCCCTGGATCTGTCACTTGTTTGCATGAAATAGAAAGTACAGTAAAACTTGCATAAGTCGACACTTTTGGGATCAGCATATTTGTGTCGACTTAAGCTGTGGACACACTACGCGATTTTTCATGCGATCGAGCCGGCCGGCTTAGTCGGGCGACGCTGTGGACACACTACGCCACTGAGTCGGGCGACTCTGTGGATTTTCAGCACACTGATTGGCTGATGAATTGTACAATCGGCCGGCTCGATCACAGACCCGGGCACACCAGGCGATTGCAGCCAGCCGGCTCAAATAATTATCAAACATGTTTGAATCGGGCGACTCTGCCGGCCGACTCGAAAATCGACCGCGACTCACTGGACACACTACGCGATTTTTCATGCGATCGAGCCGGCCGGCTCGGTCGGCCGGCTCGATTGCATGAAAAATTGCCTAGTGTGTCCACCCCTTTAGGAAAATGACGACTTACGCGTAAGTCATCATTTTGTCGATTTATACAATGTATGTAATGCGCGCGTATACACTGTATTAGCTGCAGTGTTGTAGTCGAGTCCGCACCCCCCCGAGTCCGAGTCTGAGTCTGAGTCATTGCACTCTGAGGCCAAGACCGAGACCGAGACCAAGGAAAACGGTCTCGAGGCCGGTCTCGAGGCCAAGACCGGCCTCGAGACCTACAACACTGGTTCTTGCGTTCCTAAACTTATCTCTACTCGTGTATGCCTTTGCTCCTGCTACTGGCTACAGCCTATATAGCGATACAAAAATAATAACAGTGCTAGGGTAGAGCAGATGAATCTGCAGTGTTGTGGGCCAAGCTGTAGCTCATGATACTATCAAAAATTATGCTATCCGGCAAGGTAAAGGTCTGGAATTGAGCTGGCTACCCTAAAAGTAAAATCAAACAGCTCGCTGTAATTTGGCTAGATTTTGCTGTTTATCGAAGACAAACAAACCAAAATATCCAGCTTTGTCTTAATTGCATAGCAACAGTCTTAGTGCACTCTGCATCCCATCATGGTTCGTAAAGCCATGTAGGTGGAGCAGGGGCGTAAATCCCGAGGTGGATGGGGGGATGCATCCCCCCTGCTCTTAAAGGAGAGATGGCCTGTGATTCCCCCTGAGATTAAAAAAAAAACAGTAAAAAAAGAATAGCCAAAAAGTATGGTTGCAAACATACAAAAACACGTGAAATTGTGAGAAATTGCAATTCTTACCTGTGTTTTAATACATGTATTATTACTATAGTAACCTAACTGTGTACGCTCTCTGAAAAGTCATGAAAAGTGTTTTGAATCCTAACTTGTAGGGTTGAGTCTAGGGTTGAGATAGTGTCATCAGACATGAGAATATGGCCCACAGTATGCCTCAGATTGCAGGAAAATGGCTTAAATATTTCAACATTTTCTGAGGGGGGAGCATGCCCCCAGACCCCCCTAGCACTGCCATGCCTACGGCACGCGGGCCTGCCTGCGGCAGCCAAGGTTAATTTCGCCCCCGGCTATCGCCGATCATCCCCCCCACTCCTCGGTACGGATTTACGCCCCTGAGCTGGAGTAAAGGGCTGCATAGGTAGAGCTATTGTAAGCTATGCTATATTAAATTGACAATATTCTATTGGTAAATCGAAAAAGTCATCCAGTTTCGTGAAAGATGTATGATTTTACACAATGAGATCAGTTTCTTAGCGAGTGCAGTGTTAGATCAATAACCCGTGCCCTATAAATTTTTACGGTCTGGCGACATTATGTAGACCTTCCATGTAGATACATTTCCATTAGGCAGAATCGTCAATGTTTAATATGGAAATGGATTTGATGCTATAAAATATCATTAGCTTATAAATATTTATAGTGTACAGTTGGTTGCTCTAGCTCAAAATTGCTACATGATCAGTATAACTGGTACTATGGAACATCTGCTGGAATGCCCCCTATTACCAGAGCCCTGGAGACCTTGAGGGTTTCATCACCGTGACAGGTCCTGTGTGCTACAGTGGCTAGACTGAGTGTAGTGTAATGACCCGAGAAAAAGAAGACTGATACTAATTCAGGGTTTATTTTGCTTCAGTATTGGTCGTACGAGATGCGCAGGGACATGCAGGTGAGTAAGGTGTTTCTGGGTGACAGTGAACCATGAATTATAGAACTTTACCATACATTATTAGTATACTTAAAAATACATGTCTCCTAAAAATCTGCAACTATCAAGTACTAAAAGTAGACCTGTCTCAAAAGCTTTTATATTCTAGAACATATGTTCTGGAATATTCCATTGAAATCTAGATTTGTATTATCGAGTATAACCTTGTAGTTGTAGTAGACAGTAGAGCATCCAAATCCATAAAAATTGTATTTTTGAGGTTATAAGTTTTATAACTACCTTTTATTACTATATGTTATGATATATTCTAGATTGAAATAGGCTTAAAATCAGTATGCTATTAAATATATCTCTTTAACTTTTAATTGGTCAAATGGCACTCGCTACATCCATATTGCTATTAGTTTGACTTACTTATCACGTACAAACTGCAAAATTTGTTCCTACATCGAACTAGTCCAGTTCAACCCCAGGCCAGATGTGCACGGGATTGCAGCGTACAGACGCAAAATACCTAATCGGGCTAAGTTAGCACGTGTAGACTGCATTTGCTTGCTCAGGTGCAACTTGCGTGGTTATAAAGTGCCAACAGGGACAGCCATGCATAATTGTTGGGTATCCACATCAAATCCACGTGGGGTAATACAGTACTTAGATCTGTGCCATGTAGAGGCTGTCCAGGCCTCCTCTTCACGCATGTCCATGCATAATTGTTCTATGTTTGCATCTTGGCAGGAGGTGATACCTGGGCTGTACCTGGGTCCCTACTCAGCTGCCATGCATGATTGTTCTATGTTTGCATCTTGGCAGGAGGTGATACCTGGGCTGTACCTGGGTCCCTACTCAGCTGCCATGAAGAGTAAAAAGGAGAAGCTCCTTCAACACGCCATTACGCACATCGTGTGCATACGACAAAACATCGAAGCACATTTCGTCAAGCCAAACTTCACCGATTCCTTCAAGTACGTGCTGCGCATGAATCTTTGCTTCGGATGATGCTTTAAGGGGGGCTTATGTCGGGCTTGCGAGCCGACTCGACTGGAAGCAACTGGATTTCGAGCAACTGGAAGAGATCGGCAGCGACTAGTTGCGTCCAGTTGCCCACTGTTCTATTCCGAGCAACTAGTGGCGGCCAGTCGCAGGCAGTCGCGTCGCAGTCGACCGACCTAAGCACTGCAGTCGCAGTGAATTGCAGCCAGTTGCTTCCTGCTTCCAGTCGAGTCGGCTCGCAAGCCCGACATAAGCCCGCCTTTAGAGACGTACATGTGCTTTACTCGGGCAGCGTGTGTTTGTGTCGTGTGTTCACTTGTAAAATGAGTGGCATTGTGTGTATCTTTATGGAATCATGGTTATATACACTACAGGATGCTTTCATACAGTGTGACAGTGAATACGTTCTGCTGTTGAAATAGATATATATGTATAAGCTTACCTATCGGTTTCCTAAACCAAAAAAAATGTTTTTTAGAGTGACCTACCACACTGAAATATATTTAACTGTCAGATATGTTTCCCACAGGTACCTTGTGGTAGATATTGCAGATTCGCCGACTGACAACATAATTCAGCACTTTCCTAAGGTGAGTGATAATTTATGCTGGTAGCAGATGATCATGAGCATCCTCATTAGTTTGGTAATTAGCTTCAGTTCAAAGTGCTTTCAATATCAATGAGAGCTGATTATGTGTGAAGATGAATTTACCGGGATTAAAGAAACTGGACATTTTTGATTTCAGAATTTGAGATTATGATTTGACATGTTTTCATTTTCAGGTGAAGCAGTTTGTCGATGAGTGCTTAGATAACGATGGTAAGATTTGTATAATGATAACAATTTGTTACATTTTGGAAAGTCTCTAACATGTAGAAGCTACGTTGATATCCATCGTCTAGTATCAATGCTAATGGATCACCAGGTTAAATATGTGAACATAATGCAAATGTAGTATGTAATGTTATGTGTGGTTTTATTCCATAATTTTAACCATCAACACTAATTTTGTACCATTCTCAGGTAAAGCTCTGATTCATGGAAACGCAGGTATTTCACGAAGGTACGTTTTAAATTACGTGAAAATCAATTTATCCTCAAAGTTATTATTTTAAAAAATTGTTGTTATTATGTGAAGAATGTCAACATTTTTTCAACTTTATTTTCACTTGCTAGTGCTCTAGTTTGTATAGTAATAGCATGGTTTGTACATTTGTGCCCTGCAGCGCAGCTTTGGTCATAGCATACATAATGGAGCGTTTTGGACTGACATACAAGTAGGTTTCTCTCAAATCGATAATAGTTTCTTGATAAAGCAATGAAGGATTGTACTAAAAATTGCATTAATATTGAGTTGAATTGAAAAACTATGGAAAGTTTGCAGACTTAATTGGAAAATGCAAAATGTATTGTTGCCATTCGGCCCAATACCCTAAATTAGACGCGATCGGCATAAAATATAATAATAGGAATTTCATAGAAGGTACATTATAATTATTAGCATCCTTTTGGGAAGTTGGTGTAGGGTTAGATATTATAGGACTGCCGTGCAGTGTACCAGATTTACCCATGGTTAACTGACATAGAATCGACATATATTATGATACTAGCATGTGAAAAAAAAAACAAGTGAAACTTGCAATTAACCAACTCATTGTTGCAGAGATGCACTGCAGTATGTGCAATCCAAGAGGTTCTGCATTAATCCAAACGATGGATTTGCTAAGCAGTTACAGGTGAATTCATTTCTTAAACTTACTATGAGCAAAGTATGTTAATTATTTCAGATTTCAATGTTAATTAATAGGGTTCACAAATGTAATGTTATCCTTTACCCTCGTTAGTGCAGATATAATTAGAAAATTGAAATTAAAAATATTAAAATATATTATATTTTATTGTTAAATTTATTAAAGGTGCTCGGGTTAGCATGTGGTCGTTAAAAAATCACTAGTATTACAGGGATGAATACGCCTTAATTTTCTGGTGTCACAGTATTGAAGCAAGCTTGTCATTTGTGTAGTACTTTGTTTAGTACTTTTTGCTGTGTTATTTTTCCCCAAGTAATAATTACACCTATTTTGCTGTTTAGGAATATGAGCCTATATATAGGGCTAAGCTCACTGTAGTGAATGGACAGCCTTCCAAGCGAAAAGGTGTGCATAGTATGGTTAATTTAGTATATAGGTTCATACTCAAGGTACATTTTTGTAAGTAGAAGATAACCAAATTGTTTTAAACAGAAGAGGAATTTAACCGATTAAACATGATTAAATCTGGTTAAACATTTGCTGAAATGTTGGTCACACGCGATGCCTGACAAGGGTTTGTGTTGTGTATTAGTATGCTGCATTATAGCTGGTACCATGCAGACCTTTGTTCAACATCCCGTTACTGCCAACTCATGTTATCCGTTGTAATCGCAGGTAATTTGAAACGAACGAGAGACGAGGTGGACGACGAGGAGCAGGAAATGCACGTCGAGAATTCCTAGCGACGGCTGGTGCGCAAGTGACAGTCACTATAACAGCTCACCGTACACGTGTATGCTCACCACAACATGTTGGATTAATTCATTCACGCGTTCAGCTTCATACGTTACAATTTCCACGTTATTATGATTTTCTAATGTTGTCATTCACATAAATAACTATAGAATTGTTGAGGGAGGGATGAAGGGGTTAGGAGTAGTGTTTTCCATCCAGGCTCTTTTTGCTCTCAATTTAATTATTATTTTTAATGTGTAGCCATCATAAGAAATGATAGACGGTAGTTATGCTGTTGCGATCAAATTTTCATGCCGTTGTATCTCGACGTCTGATAGCTTATTCAAGTGTTGGGATCACAGTTTTTGTTCTGTTAGAACCACTAAGAATGAAATCACAGACAACACAGTAAGTATTTCTTTCCTTGAAATCCATTGTGTGCATTCCATCTCACACAAACAGATCGTGTTTTTAATGCTAGACAGACAGGTCTGACGTGGCTGTGCTGCACTATAAGATGGCACTCTATAAATGGAAGACAACATACTATGTAAATGAAAAGCACCAAAGCCATATTGATTGTGGAAATGGGAGAATTTTTTTGCCAAAATTGTACATACTTCTCATTTGGTAAATTGTTGGTTACGTAATATTTTCATCATCATTGATCATCATCATCATCATAGACCCTGTTTGGTGTGAGCAGGGATATATTAAACTCACAGGTTAATCTTGCATGTGGTTAAAAACACATAAAAACTATGCGAAAACAAAACCAAAAATTAAGCTAGCACAATTTAACTTGAATCTCCTGCAATACCTCAACTGCTTACCTGTAAGGGGAGATTATTTTAAACATTGGTCAGTATTGTTCGGTACCAGAAACCCACAACCATAGATATTAGATCGTACGCTGCCAGAGTACCTTCGGGCAATAAAACTAGTGATGAGCTGTGTATAGTACTGTAATTCCAAGTACAGCAGTACTGTAATTCCAATCTCACTATTAACTTGACCAATCTGTTCAGCCATATTGGAAATGCACAGTGTACAGAACTTGGTTCTAAGGTTAGAAACATGATAACATATGCAGTATGCGTAATATATAGATCTAGCATCTATGCAAGCATGTCTCGCACAGAATAAAGACCATTAAAAACGTTTGGCATTACCCTGAAAAAAATCCCAGTCTTTGGAAAATGGTTTATCTATGTTTGCTACCACAAGTTATGAGCTTTATGCAGTAGTTATGTCCAGATGTATGGACAAAACCAAAGCAAACCCATGAAATCAAGATGCACATAATTTTAATATGATTCTGCATTAAGCATGTAAGCAGGTAACGTTTAGTTTTTGAGGTTAATTGAGTTCCTTCAGTCATTTTTATACACTGTTATTGATTGTTAATGTAGCTCGTAGGGTCTATGTCCCCCAGGGTACTGCCGGAACGTACCCTGGTAACTATCTGATATGGTTAGGGTTAGGGAGTAGGCGTAGGCGACTCGATCCCTAGACTCGTTAGTGGAGTTAGCCGAGGTACGGTCCGGCATATTAGATAGTACCAGGGTACGTTCCGGCAGTACCACGGGTGACATATATAGACCCTCTCAGCATTAATGTATATCATGTGTATAACATGTGTATGAGGTAGTTAAATTACACATGTGTCCTGTTACACTGCTACACATTTGAAGTTTGCTAGTTATTATTGTAATTAATTAGGGTTATACTGACAGTGATTCACATAATAAAATAGTCCTGGAGTAAAATGCTCGTTATTGCTATGGGATGAAGTATAATTATAAAATATGTCCAGTTTTCAAACATGCCAATTCACTAGTCACCGTATTCGTTCCCTAATTAGCATATAATTACTTCTTCAATAACACAAGGAGTACAAAACTTTTAAATGGTATGATGGTATCAATTTTAAGACTCGTATGATGCTATTGTTAACAGGTTTTGAAGTTGAAGACACTAGTGTAATGCAAAAAAGACTGATAAATAACATACGAAAACAACGAAAATGTTTGGAAAGCTAAATGTAGTTTTATAGTGTATAATGATATTATGCAATATCATGTTTATGCAATTGCACATTTGAAGCCGGTAATAAGAACGTACTCAGTACAGCAATGAACATGACTGGAGCATGCAAAGTGAAGGTCACTTGCCTTTACTAAAACCTATGTGTACAAAAATAAATATCTATCTACACATCTTTCCCAGATTACACAGAACTTCGTCCAACTTTTCATTATAGGTACACTTATAGGCTAACGTGTTAGCAGATTGCCCAAAATATATCTGCGTACCTACTCTAAAGAGATTCATGCTTTTAACTTAAACACGCTGTTTTCAGATTGCTGCAGATTCCTACAGCAAACGAAATTGCAACCAAAAAATAACAAAGAATTAACAATTAAAGGTGAACCCCTTTGGAGCAATAATATTGCGCAAGTTAATATAAAAGCAGTTCCTAATGAACACCTGTACCAACAACACAATTATCAATCACGAGCATTATGAAAGGCATAAAGGGCTCTATAATAAATAACCCATGATTAAAACAAAAGGGCAAATTAGTAATGAATTCCTTTGATTCATATTAAAAACTACATGATTAAAACCCTAATACAAAGTTCCGCTAAAATAGCAGAAATGTGCAATGAATTGTTAAATTTGATCACTAGTGATATAGAGAACCAAGGAATGTGCTCGCATTGCGATGAAGATTTTGCTTTAAAAAACCAATTCCAATTCCTTGTTTCTAGCTAGACATACCATCTGGAAAAGTGAACCCTGATAAATACAATTATATACACAATCTATTCGTGATCACGTAACAACAGTGTTTTCTTATGGTCACTTTCTTGTGTCTTAATGCAAAATATATATCATCAACCAAAAATATATAATTTCCATGCGTCAAAATCCCTTGCACCGTAAACCCCACACAATTTCATTCACACACATTCGCAAGTCAATACCTTATTTACAGAGCACCTAGTTCGTGTATACAGAGAAGCTACGCAAATATTTAACAGTAAATTATTGCACGCAGCCATGTGCAATACTGATTATGATAGTGATAAAGCAACCACATAGCTATAGGCCCATACCGTTGAATGTGATCGATCTGGTGTTTTGTGGCCGTAAAACTCCGCATTATCGTGACTCAGTTTTGAGGAACACTGTTTATAAAATTATTTACAAGTGTATATATTTGTTGTTTCATGCCTCTAAAATATCAGTAAAATATTCATAATTATGTAAAATACAACCACCTCATAAAACCTTAGTAGTAAACAAAGCTGAGATTTCGTTGGGGGGGGGGGAGGCTCTAATAGCAAAAGCAGTTCAGTCCTTTGTTAACAGTCAACAAATCCATGTTTAACCCTCCTCTTGAGGGTCACAAGGTTATCAGACACTTACTCTTCGCACGTCAGCGGAAAGTAGATTTCATGTTCCTTTCAATAAAGTAATAAAAACGGTAGGTCAGCGCTGAAACAAAAAAGTTTTGCATTCGGTCCATTAGACCATGTCCTCAGAAAATGCCTGATATCTGACCTTTCCCCCTTTGACCTCCAATTTCGCGCTGGTGATGGGTTTCCTCCCCATCACACTATACATCGAATATTAAGAGCGTAGGTCGAGCCGTTGAGATTTGTGCCGCAATGCCGTATTTCCTCCTATACCTTGAGTTAAGGGGGAAATATTCCTCCTCCATTGACACATCTTGACCTTTGATCCTTGACCCCCAAATTCAACATCCCGAGTCCTTTTCGCGATCCCCCCCGACGTCCTGAATATCAAGACCGTACGTCGAGCGGTAAAGATTTGTGCCCAACTGTTAACGGACGCACGGACGGACGCACGGACGGACGGACAATCATGCGATTCTACAAGCTGCATCTGACTTCGTCATCTGAGCTAATAATTCAGAATCTTCTGTAACCTGGCACACTATAGTCAGGTCCCAGGGGGTCAGGCAGGTACGAGGAGTCCAACCAGAACATAAACGTAATGAGATAAATTGTCGAAATCTCTGCAACTAGCATAAATCTACCCAGTCGAACCGTTCAATACCTCTAGTATTCCAAGCTATACTAACCCGTAGTAGAAACCTAATAGGTTGACGTGTCTAAATTCCCCTCAACTGTAGCACAAACCTAAGCAGTTGAACCGTCCAATATCTCTACAACTGTAGTATATACATAACAGCTTGTAGTATAAACTGTCTAAACAAATCTCTAACTGTTTCCTGAACCTAACCAGTTGAACCATTGAGTATAGATTGAAATGTCTAGAATCTCTTTAACTGTAGCATAAAGCTAACCAGTTGAACCCTACAATACCTCTGCAACTATATTATAAACTTAACAGTTGGACGGTCAGAATTTTTTTTCAGAAACCAGCTGATTATTAACGGTTTAAAACATCTTCATAATTGTAGTATGAAACTACCAAGTCGAATGATCGAGCATCTCTTCAACTATAGCATTAACCAAGTCAGGTTAGCAGTCAAAACAATGGTCGGATAACTTTTCAGCTAGTCCTATGCCACGTCATCACAAACACGCCCTTCAGGAAGAATGGTAAATCTACCAACATAAGCCCGACAGGTTAGCGCGCAACCATCATGGCCAAACGTCTTCACCCAGTCCCATGTTTCGGCATCTCAAACACGCGCTTCAGGAAGAATAGGTGAATCTACCAACGCTGGGTTAACGGAAGGCCGAAGTCTTCAGCCGGTCCTATGTTGTTTCAAACATGGCCTTCTAGAAGAACGGGTCAACACGCGACGGATCGCACCGAACGTCTTTATCCGGTCCCATGTTTCGGCATCTCGAACACACCCTTCAGGAAGAATAGGTAAATCTACCAATGTCGGGTTAACGCAAGGCCGACGTCTTCAGCCAGTCCCGTACTTCGTCATCTTGAACACACCCTACAGGAGGAATGGGTGAATCTACAAACGGGTTAATGCGTGATCATCATGGCTAGACGTCTTCATCCGAAGCGAATAGAAGAACGGGTAAATCTACCAACGTTGGGTTAACGGACGACTGAACGCCTTCAGCCGGTCCCGTGCTTCGTTGTTTCAAACACGCCCTTCTTAAAGAAGGAAGAGAATTCCCACAGCGAGTGCTTGACGACGCGACCATCGGCCACGTTGAGCGGACACCCCGGCGCGGCGCCGCACACCTCCACCAGGCGGCGCAGGTACCCCTCGAGCTGCTCCCGCCGCTGCGCGACCACCCACTCCGAGCGATTGCGGAACCAGCGCTTCGGCGGGAACGGGATCCCCGCCGTCACCGAGTACGCGGCCACCATGCGCTGCCGCAGCTCTCGGAACCGGCTGTAGCGCCGGTAGACGACCCAGCTCTCGCCCCGCAGCGCCACCTGTACCTCGTACTCGTAATGAGCATCCGCGCCGTGTCCGCGCAGCACGAACGCGGGCACGGCGACCCGCAGCGGGAGGTCGTTGCCGCCGGCGACGACGTCCGCCGACGGTCGCCGGAGACTCGTCAGCGAGTCGCTGTTGTGGATTGTCGCGTACGGGTTTGCCTTTGTCGGGAGCGCGGTGCCGGCGGTGCGCGACACCAGCTGCTGCTTGAGCCGCTGTATCTCGATCTCGTGCGCACGCTTCAGCCGCGACATCTCCTGCTCGCGAGTGCGTCGCTCGCGCTCCCGCGATCGCTTGAGCGCCTTCGCTCGCCGCACCGTCTCGTCAAAGCAGCGTCGCTTCACCTCGGCCTCGACGAGTGCGTTGATCCTGCGCGAGAAGCACAAGAGCGTCAGACGATGAGGAGACAGTAAGGAGATAGGTAGCGTGAGAGACACGAGCATCAGATGAGGAGACAGTTAGCGTGAGAAACACAAGAGCATCAGATGAGGGGACAGTTAGCGTGAGAAACA
>NW_014577703.1:132539-157539 GCF_000485595.1 Priapulus caudatus
AGACGTCTTCATCCGAAGCGAATAGAAGAACGGGTAAATCTACCAACGTTGGGTTAACGGACGACTGAACGCCTTCAGCCGGTCCCGTGCTTCGTTGTTTCAAACACGCCCTTCTTAAAGAAGGAAGAGAATTCCCACAGCGAGTGCTTGACGACGCGACCATCGGCCACGTTGAGCGGACACCCCGGCGCGGCGCCGCACACCTCCACCAGGCGGCGCAGGTACACCTCGAGCTGCTCCCGCCGCTGCGCGACCACCCACTCCGAGCGATTGCGGAACCAGCGCTTCGGCGGGAACGGGATCCCCGCCGTCACCGAGTACGCGGCCACCATGCGCTGCCGCAGCTCTCGGAACCGGCTGTAGCGCCGGTAGACGACCCAGCTCTCGCCCCGCAGCGCCACCTGTACCTCGTACTCGTAATGAGCATCCGCGCCGTGTCCGCGCAGCACGAACGCGGGCACGGCGACCCGCAGCGGGAGGTCGTTGCCGCCGGCGACGACGTCCGCCGACGGTCGCCGGAGACTCGTCAGCGAGTCGCTGTTGTGGATTGTCGCGTACGGGTTTGCCTTTGTCGGGAGCGCGGTGCCGGTGTCGGCGGTGCGCGACACCAGCTGCTGCTTGAGCCGCTGTATCTCGATCTCGTGCGCGCGCTTCAGCCGCGACATCTCCTGCTCGCGAGTGCGTCGCTCGCGCTCCCGCGATCGCTTGAGCGCCTTCGCTCGCCGCACCGTCTCGTCAAAGCAGCGTCGCTTCACCTCGGCCTCGACGAGCGCGTTGATCCTGCGCGAGAAACACGCTAACTGTCTCCTCATCTGACGCTCTTATGTTTCTCACGCTGTCTCCTCATCTGATGCTCTTATGTTTCTCACGCTAACTGTCTCCTCATCTGATGCTCTTATGTTTCTCACGCTAACTGTCTCCTCATCTGATGCTCGTGTTTCTCACGCTACCTATCTCCTTACCGTCTCCTCATCGTCTGACGCTCTTGTGAGAAACATAAGAGCATCAGATGAGGAGACAGTTAGCGTGAGAAACATAAGAGCATCAGATAAGGAGACAGTTAGCTTGAGAAACATAAGGGTGTCACTAGAGGAGACAGGTAGCGCAATAGAAACCAATGAGACACACAATAGGGTCAGACGACGAGATCGTAGGGAGACAGGTAGCGCGAGAAACACAAGAGCATCAGATGAGGAGACAGGTAGCGTGAGAAACACAAGAGCGTCAGACGCTGAGGAGACAGTATGGAGACAGGTAGCGAGAGAAACACAAGAGCATCAGACGATGATGAGACCATAAAGACAAGTAACACAAGTGACATGGAGTGACAATAATAACTGGCTTGTGAGAAGCTACAAGTGTGAAGAATGCACCCAAGAAATAACAAAGCATACATTAAGAAAAAATACTTCAGGGTATCCTGCGAAAACACGCAGTAGTTCTTAGTGACATTTTCCAGGAAAACAGTGCCAGAAAATAGTGTACCTACTGCAGAAATGTGAGACTTACCTTTCCTGGTCCTCCATCTCCTGAAGTTGAAGTTTTTCCGTTTCGATCTTGTCTAGTTCGAGCATCCTCTCACGTTCAAATTTATCGCGCTTATCCTCTAGCTCATCCATTGTGTTCGTATACTGGTGCGCTAACTCCTTTAGCTCCTGTTAGTGAAGCGCAACAGAGATTTCAAGCATTGGAAGAAACTTCCATCATTATGATATTTATAGGCAGTCAATACTTGGTACAATAGAAATAAAAATTGGAATTCCCATTCAATTTTTAAGGGGAGGGGGAGATCATAAAGTCAACTAATTGTTAATTTAAGCATTTTTTAACATCTGTTACACACAAAATAGAAACGAAACTATTTTGTTCTGCCAAAAACGCATGTAAAATGGGTTTAATTTACATATATTCCAGTCATTTCAATATATGCTATAGTTAATGATGACAGTTACTATGACAGTTAGGATAAACATGCTTAGAATAATATTTCATTCTTAAACAATATTTAGATGCAGGTAATATACACACAAGCCTAAAACATAAGCACCGAGTAGGCGAGTACCTCGATTTTAGACTCCAGTCTCTCCTCCTTGCTCCTCAAGCTGTTGAGCCTCTTCACCTTGCTGCGCTTTCCTTTACTCTGTAGTATGTGTAGGAGTTCGGTTTTGCCCGTCTCTAGCTGTTGCAGGATAGCTTGTCTAAGCTGAGCCCTCTCTTCCCTGTTGCATTCTGATCTACTGTCCTGCTCGTTGGATACCAGTGCCTCCAACTGCTCCTCTTGCGATTGTATTCTGCATTGCATAATGACAATATTTATTAAGCCACAGAGGCTCAAATTTGTGTGTCAAAAATAATATAAGAAAGATATGCAAATCGATATATGGCACACTAAGTTTCAGAGAGTCTCCTACTATGGATGTCTAACGTCCAGTGGCAATTTTGTGACTCATGATCAGCACACTATTGCTTGATTTCTTCTTTTTCATCAGGCACAAGTAGCGCTCATAGGGTCTATGTCCTCCAGGGTACTACTGGAACGTACCCTGGTAACTATCTGATATGGTTAGGGTTAGGGTTAGGGAGTACTGGCAGTAGGCGTAGGCAACTCCCTAGACTTGTTAGTGGAGTAAGCGAGTTACGGTCCGGCATATTAGATAGTACCAGGGTACGTTCCGGTATACCGGACCGTACCCAGGGTACTTTCCGGCAGTACCCTGGGAGACATAGACCCTATGAGCACAAGTAGCCAACTATACAGAAGCACTTGAGTTCTTGCAGAGTATTATCAGAGTGTAGTGAGTTATAATAATGTGAATAATCAGTCCGTGTCTTGAGCTATATAGAGGAGTGGTCCAATCAGCAGTTGCTACCAGTAGCTAGCTAGCAGCTCGTTTAAATTTCAGTCTGCTCTGGAAGCCTTCAACCATCTGTTAAGTGACAACACCAGTAGAAAAGAAATTCTACCATCTGACGAAATATGAGATGAAACTCCCATTAGGTTTTAAACGTGTAAGCGAATAGGCTTATTAGCTCACCTCTCTTCCAACTGACAGATCCTGCTGCCATCACTACCGGACTCAGAGAGGCTGTCGGCATCAGCGTCATCTCCGTGATCCTGCTGGAGTACCTGATCTAGCAGCAGCTTCACCCTAGCCTGCACAGCACACTCATCGTCATCCAGCGCCACCTGTTGGCAGCACAGAGAAACATGGAGATGAGTACGTGTTTGCGTTTGCATATTTTTTCTTACACGAATTCTAAACAATGGAACTGGTGTTGCTAATATCAACTCTAAAATAACTGAGCTAGAGACAGATACGTCAACGTTTTTTTTTACCAATATTATTAAAATGTACTAGGAATAAATTGTACACAAGTGAAATATTCATTCACCATTTACCATTGTTAGTTCAGGCTTGTTTAAACTGTGATCAGAAAACCATATCCCTAACAACGATTGCTTTAAAACCAATGTGATCAACATTTGGTACATTATTATTAATATGTAATCTAGCAATGACTCCAATGAGTCCATTATTAACTCATTCTGAAAAAAAACAAGAAAGAAACTGTTATAAACATAGCACGCCAGCATACAAACTACCACAAATTACTGAGCTGTTTAGTCACCTGAGCTGCTGTGTTGACAACAGAACCAATGGGACTTTTCCCTTCATTCTCTTGTTCAAACAGAAGCTTCTGCTGCTGTTCCAGTTTGGATCGCTCTTCCTCGACTTCTTGCCGGTCAAGCTCCCTCTGTTCAAATTCTTCCTCCATTTTCTCCTAAAAGACATTGTGACCTCCATATAGTTTGTATTAACAGCAGCTTTATGTTGCATAAACACATGCATGCATGCATGCAAGCAAATACACACACACACACACAAACGCACACATGAACACGCGCTTGCGCACACGCACACGCACACGCACACACATACACACACTGGCAACCGTGGCATAGACAAACCTTTTCTTGTTTTAGACGCTCTTTCTCCACCTGGAATCTTTCAACCTCCTCCATCCACTCTTTCCTTTGCTGTTCAATATCCATCGACTTACGGTGCAACTTTAATTCCTCTCTCTTAATTCTATCTTGTGCCTGCAAGAAACAGAGACATATACGTATTACGGAATTACACAATCGATAAACAAATTAAGAATATATAAAGTCGCAAAACACACCTCTTCTTCAGTTACACCTCAATTATGATCAGCTGAACATGTCAAAAACCAAACGTTTATACTTAAATTCTGGCTTCTGGTATTACGTACACACATTCTTATATACGACAACTAGTATCTTGTGATTTTTACCTCCTCTGCTTCTTTGTTAAGTCGTGCTGTCTCCTGGTGTATGCGCTCTATAATTAGTGACTGCTCTGCCATCTCTCGGTCTCTCATCTCCTGTTCGTCTCTCCTACTCTCTTCTGCATCTAAATGGCATCGCTCCAGTTCTTCTATCAGTTTACTGGAAGAAGTGTAGATATATGGATATTACATGATCTAGATCTAGATATAGATATAGATATTACATGATCAGTGGATATAGATATTACATGATCAATAGATATAGATATTACATAAACAATAGATATAGATATTACATGATCAATAGATATCGATATTACATAAACAATAGATATAGATATACGATATAACCTGTATCAACTAGCAGATATAGTATCCTTAATGATCAATGATATCAGATATTAAAAGATTAGGTGGATACTAGCATTATTACGATTATCAATAGATATAGATTATTACATAAGCAGCTTCACTCTCAGACTTTATCCAGACATATCACCATCGAATCAGCCGTGCCTCCGGAATTCATACTGATTATCTACCACGAAAACACATAGTAATCTAGATATCCCTCCACGGCATCACTCAACATAATATCCCCGGTCGCTATTACCATGACACTCTCAACTCCACGATACGATATATCTGACCAGCCATTCAATCTCAGATATAGATACACGACCATGATCAATAATATCTTAACCGAATCCTCATTACACACTGAATCAGTGGTGATTAATATTACGCCCTCGATGCTGCACACAATAGATCATGCCACAACTCCACTACGGCGTATGTTGATCCTAATGGGGGCTCCGCCGGCGCTGGCATCGCAACAAGGCCCTAATATACAGATCATTCCACCCCTGCCAAGCATCGAATCCAACTAATACACGCCATATTACCATCCCACCTATCCTCACCCTCTCGCATAGTACGAGATTATTACATGATCTAATCTATATTATAGCTATATACATGCATCTAATAAGACTTGATCAGATCAGTTCACATGATCACATGGATATAGCATTGCTCCAATATGGGCCAATCCGCAACATAAACTCTCGCCATTCCTCTTATCTTTACTCACGCAACTGCGAAAGTCATGAGCCACACGACAAAACCAGCCACTCCAACTCTACTAGGAGACTCACACGCCAGAAACAGACCAGCACGGGCCGAGTGCGAAAGAGAGACCAGAAGACAGAAACAAGACAATACCCGGCACAGTCAGAGGAAGCACCAGGTCCCGACCACACCCCCCCCAGCTCCCGCCCCCGCTCTGAGCATGGAGAGGCTAGCAGGACTCCAGCACAGACCCCCTCGAGTGAGAGAGAGAAAGACGGGAGATCGACTAGGAGACCCCTCGTGAGAGAGAGAGCAATCGCGAGAGCACGAAGCAGACCGAGACCGAGCAGAGACAGAAAGCACGATGAGAGAGACGCGAGCAAAGAGAGAGACGAGGACGACTCAGTTCGCGGAAAGACCGGCCCGCCGGGACGAACCGCGGACCGCCACGCTTCGACGGTCGAGAGACCGACTGGCCCCCCAAGACGCACTTCCGAAGCCGTCGCCTCGAGAGAGATACGCATACCGCTCCCATGTCGTGGGACCGCGACGACGCCCTGCAGTTCGCCCTGCCCGCCGGTGTCCCCTCCTCGCCCAGCCCTCCCACCGCACCCCACCGAGGCCCCAGACCGGCTCTCCGCCAGACACATCGACGGGACATCCCGAGAGCCGGAGCATTGTGCACCCCTCCTCGACGTAACTCGAAGCGCTCTCTCCACCACCCTTCCTTTCTCTTCCGCTCCATCCTCCACTCCCCGCCTTCCTCCCGCCCCCCCCACCCTAACCGCACGCATTCCTTCCACCCCTCCCGCGCGTACGTCCCCTTATCGCCTGCACCGCACCGCTCACCCCGTGACCGCCTATATCGCCTCTACTCTATCCCCCCACCGCAAGACTCCGACATACCCGCAAGCGACACATCACGGCCACCTCTAGGAGACACCGAGACCCCCGACCACCCCACGCGCCCCTGCTCCCTTCCGACCTCCCCGACCATGGCAGGGTGCGCGGGAAGAGCAGGAGAGGGCGGCGGGCTTTCTCCCCCAGCGGAGAGAGAACGGCGAGAGGAGACACCCGCAACCGAAGAAGAGAAAGGAGAGAGAGACACCAAGACGAGAGAGAGAAGCGAGAAGAGGAGCACCTGAGGAAAGGAGAGGGATGAGAGAGAGAGAGACGAGCAAGGAGAGAAAGAGAGAGAAATATAATATTACTAATAGAGCACGAGAGGAGAGAGGACGATGGACGAGAGAGAGAGAGCAAGCCGGACCTTTGAGAGAGGAGAGACGAGATGATGAGAGGACCGGGCCCGACAGCAGACGATTGCGAGCCAAAGCGGAGACGAGCTCAGGCGGCACGCCGAGAACGGAGACGAGCGCGCAGAGACCGACGAGATGATGCGACGAGATGAGAGCAGAGACGAGAGCACGAGACGAGAGCCAGAGCATGAGAGAGAAGACTCGAAAGAGAGAGAGGCAGCATGACGAGAGCCGCTCGACTGATGTGCGAGGAGAGAGATGAGAGAGAATTGAGACGCAGAGAGATGAGACGGAGACGCAGAGAGAGGAGAGAGAGAGAGAAGCAGAAGAGAGAGATGAGACAAGAAGAGAGAGAGCAAAGAGGACCGAGAGACGATGAGAGCAGAGCAGCAGAGACGAGACGAGAGCTGAGAGATCGAAAGAGAGAGAGACAGAGAGAGAGAAAAGAGAGAGAGACATATATAAAACGTGAAACATAAACGTCTGATACGTGAACGGATTTCCGCGGGGACGACATAAAATCCACGCTTACCGTTTGGCTTCGAGTTGCTCCAGCTCCTGCTGATGCTTCATCTCGAGTTCGATGCTCGCGTTCTGCAGCGTCAGGTTCTCCGTCGACTTCACGAGATCCGACATCGACTGACTGAGCAGAGACGTGCGTGACATACCCAGACTCGTCTAAAACACGCAGACGCATGCGTCGTTAGCGATCGCCACGGCAGGCAGGACTGTTAGCGAGTGCCAGACGTTCGCTCTGTTGTCGTTAGCTTTTACGACTATAATAATATTAGCTATCTACGTCTGTCCTACTTTTATGTACTCGCCGTCTGTGTGGCAGGAGGGAAGATTAAACATCGTTGTGTAAATGAAAGCGTTTGACTGCTTATGCCGCTATCGCTGATGTATGGAGAACGCAGTGCTGCCTTTTGTTTACCTTTTCGAAAAAACTAATACGCATAGAGGAGTCTACCACAGAGAAACCTCGGCCAAAACAGAGAGATGAAAACGTCTACAAGATCATATCAGTTTCCAGTAAATGAAACAATCACATTGCACGAGTACTTTAATATTTTCAGACCCCAGAATAAAATATTCTCAATAAGTGGAACACCAGCGAATTTCTAGGTCAAGGTCTATGCACTCACTTTTTTTACACACAATTTGATAAACACCCATTATTGTAATGTGTATAATGTGCAACTTTAACCACATACAAAACACTCATGATTTTAGAGTAATACGAATGCTAACTATTGTTACTTACAGTAATGGTAAACTAGTTATTGCAAAACATTTAATTGAATGCATCGTGACAAGTCGGAAATCCGACATTCTACAGTTGTGTGCTAGGATAATGCACCGTCAATAATAAATAAACCCTACATAATATTAAACAAATAATTCCATATTTAACCTGTGATAAATACTGAATAAATAAGTAAAAAGGACAAAAAACTAAACCACCAAAGATTTGCACGTTTGTCTTTCTTTTACTCAGGAGCCAGTTTTGAACTTACGTCTAACCGAAACTGGTATTTTAACATCAATTATTAGCTCATGCATTGTACATACATGTAGAATGAGCAATTAAACTATGGCAAACACAGATAAGCACCGCAAACGGTTGAAAGCTAACAGCAGTAGCAACGTGACTATTAAACATACGCTTCTGAGTCCTTGCCTCCTCAGACTGGCTGCCTCTGCAGGGTGATTGAAGCGAAACATGTTCGACTGACCCAGTAATATCACACAGCCTGAAACGTGAACATCACCATGCTTACAACACAATGATTACGCCCTTCATCTAAACTGTTCATTACACACGGCGAGATGTAAAGCACGTTTCTCAATGAGGCATCAATAACACAATATAGTATGCACTGCTTAACACTTCAATCCATGTGCAAGAGTACAGGGCACACGAACTACTACTGACAGAATTTCAACAGATATAAACAATTGCTTCTAACAAGTGTGGTCCACAGAGCAGAGTGGATGAGACAACTGGTCAATATGGATGTATGAGATTATGTACGGTTCACAGGGACAGCTGCGGCCATGATGGTTGGACAACTGCTGGACAATAGCAATAAGTGATCATTAACATAATCAATAATTACTCATTAAACACACAACGGCATATCCGCTGATTGGTCCTAATAAGTGCATGACTCCAGAACCACCAGCACAATTAATTAGGGCATATATACGAGATATCACCTCAGCCTGCTTCGAGTCACACTTTGTACTTACAGTGTAACAGTACGAATAAAAGGTAACGATGAGAACAATCGAAAACTACTCTAACAGTCTAACCTCCTGTATATTCACATGCATATGCTTCAGCTGTATAATGAACACTACAACAGTTATGTATTGGTAAGTAAATTACTGTCATTACTAAAAATTACTGTCATTTATGTAAACTAAGTAAAACAATATCATTTTAAAGAAACAAAATTAATGCATACATGTACATACGTACATATGAGAAATACAGTTACAATCCAATTATGATTCAAATTTCTTTTCTGAAGTACTTCATCTAATTTTCACTCAGACAGATTTTTGCCACATATTGGAAAATCGGACCTGCAGTGACAAGGGGGAGGGACTGGGGCATTCCTTACTCCCTAGAACTTTCTCTTTACCCACCACTGCTATTACCTTCAATTTATCATGGTTCGATTCAACCTGGGCGATCAAGTGAGGCTAACCCACAATTTCACGTACTGTATACGCTGTATATTTCGCGGCGGTTTAATTTTCGTGAATTTCGCGAACACGTCCGCGACCACGAAAATAACAACACGTGAATAATTCATATCGAATAATACCAAATAAGTTATAATTCACCGACCGCGAAATTAACCACTCGCGAAATTGTTCGTCAAGTCTGAATTCGCGAAAACATCTGTATGCGAAAAATATGGCATATATAGAGTACCTTGGCTTAGTTGTGTGGCCTCCTCGACTAGAGTGCCACTTATCACACACTGTGCACCTGACTGTGGAATCAGCGTGACAACGCCGTCGCTATCGTGCATTATTACACAGTGTTCCGGCTCCACCTCCAATCCACTCAGATCTACAAGATAATGCTCACAATTAATATCACATCCACGCATTTACAATTTGCTCGAAGAAAGGTATCTTTGTCTATAAATATGTTATGGTAGCCAATGCATGCAGCACAGCAGTGTTCATGACGCTAGAATATACATAAGTTGTCTCAAAATGTTGTTTATTATGATACAATCACTTACACTATATTGTTGACACATTAGAGCACAAAGGGTCGTTGTCGTATCAGGTACTACATATATGTACCCGAGGTAGTTTTAGGTTGTTTAGTATTATGTTTATATTTTTATATAAGGTATGTTTAGGGTTAGGGTTAGGGTTAGGGTTAGGGTACACTTCTGTAGTACAAGTCTGGTACACTTTGTGTATACATATATGTACCTCGGGTACATATATGTAGTACCTGAAACGAGAACGACCCCTTCAGCCACATTAGAGTATAATAACATTATAGTTCTCAAACTTAAGATTAAGCTCATTATTATAACCAGTGATATGTAGTCTATGTGGCTGGTTAAAACATACAAAGGAGGTAAAAGGTTCTCTAATATTGTATGAAGTTGAAGTATTCCGGATTATATTAGGATAATAATTATAATGTGCACTCACATATATCTTGCCGTGTAGCAGCCCCTTCCATTCCCAGCTTTGTCTTCCCCTCCTAAGGTAGCATTAAGTGAAACAGATATTACGTACTAGATGTAAGCATACATGTATAAACTACCACGTGCATTGCAGATCTCCGGTTGAACTATGGTTAGATTACCAGCACAATCAGATTATATCATATTATATAGTTAACAGAAATATATATTTTATATCATCTATGCCTGTTATTTTAACTGTCTAATATTACAGTAAATTATAGAATATATATATATATATATACATATGTATAACTACAGGCAATAATATAAATATAAACGTATGTCTAACACCCCACAATCTGTTTATTTTCAATATTGTTATCATTATTAGTGTATATTATTTACCTGCAACATTATAACAAACAGTAACATCTAACCAGGTACTGCTAATTAACCTTCAACATTTTTCAGAACGTCGTATCGGCTATATTTTGATATCGATCGGTATATTATTTACGGTAATTAGGTAAATGACTTTACTATCTAACTGCCTCTGTTCATCATCAGTATATCATCAATTCACTGCGTAAGCATCGACGTCACTGCATGACACAAACACCGTGAGTGGTGAGCGCAGCAGAGTTGACCTTGTCTGACCTTGAGGTGGTAGAGGATGACCCCGGTGCTCAGGAGGTCGTCGTCGATGGCGATGAGGTGTGGCAGCTCGGAGTCGAGCACGACGCCGAGGCCCTCCCTGCGCAGTCCGAGGCTCGGCTCGGTGAGTATCTCCCTCATCTCCTGCCAGCGCCCCTGCCACTCCTCCGTCAACACCTTAACCTGTCGTCGCAGCACACACGCGGTTAGAGATAGCGTCGGAAATAGCGGTGTCCTGATCCGCGACCGGTGACTTATGAGCAAGACTGGATAATGTTTTTTTACGGAGAACTACATGCTAAACCATGCTTACCTGCATCATAGTTGTATTGCACATAACTTGACCACAGATATTGCATGTACATTGAACATTCTGGATAATTTTTTTACGGAGAACTACCTGCTAAACTATGTATAAGCGTAAAATTTAAACAGGCGATTCAATCAACAGTTTACAATATTACAATCGCACTCTTCTGATTTTGTCCGATATCCCCACCGATTTATTTACAACACATCAAAAGCATAAATTGAAGAGTTGGTAAAAGTCAAGGATACTTACCCTGGCCTCACTCTCATGCAACCTTTCATGGACTCCTGGGTACATGTTCTGAAAGAAAATTTGAAGCACAAATTACAAGCAATATAGAAAGATGACAAGATATTGTTCACGTGTTAATACATGGAATACGATTCACTGCTGATTATAGTAATATATAACATACACAAGTCTGCTACGTCATCTGGATTAAATCATTAACCAAATCAGTGTAAGAATGGAAATTTTTTGTAATTTGTAATGCATCATAGTTGTATTTCGAATAACTTGACTATAGATAATGCATGTACATTGAGCTTTCTGTGTGCATCACTAACAATCATTCACTAAAAATTTTAAAAGATTATTCTTCAACTCTTTGCTTCATTGCTAAAGACCAGTTCAGGTATATATATATTTCGATGCACGTATACGCATGTCGTAGTCACATCAATACACATTGCGCTCTCATATGTACTACTGCCATGTACCTATTGTATGTTACATAGAATTCTTACCCACATTTCACGGAGTTCTGCCTTACTAGCACTGAATTAAGGTGATCTGTATCTTATTGTGTACTCCTCATTACTAGCTATACCTTCAATATCACATTACAGACAACTCACAGAATGGCAGAAAGTCCGCCTAATTGAAAGACTCACACACAGTTTGGCAACTGGTAAATTAGCGAACTCACCACATTTCCACCCAGCATGGCTCGCAGTTTGGCAATCTCCGATCGCAAATCTCTGATCAGCCTTACGTTCGGATCCTGTTAAACAACAACGAGAGTGAACTCACATTTCTAGAACTATAATTCGTATGAAAAAAATCCTCTATAGTCCACATGAAAGATTGATGCCAAATTGTGCACTAACTGTTGTCAATAACAGAAATTCAATGTAAGGATTGCAGATATTTAAAACACAGTACTAAGAAATACAACGAAACCTCGAAGAGGAAGGGAATACTAGCTATTCCTGAAGGTTTAGCCACTGCATACCTCATTGACAGTAGGTTTGTTGATGATGTTCTTGGCTCTGTTTGCATATCGCAGTGTGCTCAGTGTCTCTGCATAGTTGACATCGGCTGGAGATATGGCTGCAACAAATTAATCACTCGAGTCAACGCATATATGACGTAGGATTACTACAAAGCTTAAATTCAACGTCTTAACTCACAGCACACGCCAACTAAAGTTTCACACTTCTAAGTGTCATCTCCATTATCGTTACCACCATCAATCAATTTACATAACCAAATATATATGCACCTCTAACATAATTAAATTATTCAGTTAATTAATGAAAGGTATAGCAAACTTACTGGCGATCATGATAGTTTTCGAATTGCCGCCCAGACTGTCCTTCAGGAGCCACGTCAGCACGGAATTCCTGTACGGAATGAACATCTGCTTCTTCTCCGGCGATCTTACGCTGCACATGTCCGCTAAACACAACGTTCAAGTATGCTAATGATAATGTTCAGGTATGCTAAACACAACGTTCAAGTATGCTAATGATAATGTTCAGGTATGCTAATGATAATGTTCAGGTATGCTAATGATAATGTTCAAGTATGCTAAACACAACGTTCAAGTATGCTAACGATAATGTTCAGGTATGCTAAACACAACGTTCAAGTATGCTAACGATAATGTTCAGGTATGCTAAACACAACGTTCAAGTATGCTAACGATAATGTTCAAGTATGCTAAACATCATGTTCAAGTATGCTAAAGATAATGTTCAAGTGTGGTACACCCAAGCAGGGTTCTCCAAGAGCACTTATAGCCTCGCGGCCCGCCAGGCTATCGTCGAGCCCCGCCATCCTAAAATGCACCCGCCACTCTAAATATCATAGCCGCCATGCTAAATATCATAGCCCCCGGACCTCCCTAGCACGCAAACCGCCTTTGGCGATTTGCAACTAGGACCGTAAAGGCAGCACCCGCCATGCTATAATGAAAAAGCTTGGAGAACTCTGCCAAGGTATACAAAACATCATGTTCACGTGTGGTACACACAAGGTATGCTAAAGATAACATTCAAGTATGCTAACATGATCTTCAAAATCACTAATCCCAATTCTTACATCTGGCAAACAATGTTCATGTCTGCGAAACAGAACCTTTAAATCTGTTAAGCATGCAATAAGTTATCACATGTACAAACAGCACAAGGAAATTTACGCAGTCAGTATGTATTAAAACACTATACAATCATCTAAATGTTGATAAAAGTTCTTATTTAATCTTATTTAACTACATGAGCCTAACCAATGAATTCACATGAAACACATAATTAAAGACGGGTGCACATTTGACTTTGCATAATCGAGTTTTGATTACTCGCACGATTTCTGTGTGCAGCATGATTGTTCTAGAGCAGATGGAAATAGCAGAGTTTCTCACCCAGAGCATGTATGACCGTTCCAAGTGTGACGAGAGACTTGTTTATACTTCCTCCCTCCTTTAGTCTGACGCCCGTCGCTCCTGATGCATCTGCTCTCTCACTGTCAATACAGAATGCACAGTTACAGTACAACGACTCACTTTATGGAGCAGCAGACTAAATTTACCATCACAGTAATCTTAGCTTGCAAACAATAATGATAGTAAACAATTAAAAATTGCTCCAAGAAATGGTCAAAATTGCGTGAGCGAGGGCACTATTCCTTCCCAAAGCAACACTATGATAGCATAGTGCCCCCAACAACAGGCATTAATGTTTTTAGTGCATCACATGACTTTGCAATCTACTTGGCAAATATGAAGTGAATAAGACAAAGTTTCTTAAACGAACAATTTCTAGCACCAGCAAGTAGTATATTTGTGTGTTATTTGTACAAAATAAAATGTATGAAAATACAATTAGTGTTTCTGTTTACTTTTCATGCTTATATACCTTCTTTATACTCCCTAATTTGCCGGTGCATTCGATGTAACAAAACGCTCGACACAAACACAACCGCCATTAATTCGAAACTCTTGCGTGGCGCCCAGACGCAGGAGATTCCTGACGTGAACACAATGCGTTATAATAACAATGCGTCGCGCAAGCAATAGTGCCCGCTCAGGCGGGCACTATTGCTTCCTAGTACCTGCGACGTTATCCAATGGAATTTCAACGATTTATCACGTGATGCAGTAAATGGTCAAATATTGTGTGAGCTCATAAATAGACACGATTTTTGTTCAAGAGTATTTCTATGCCCATGCACTAATGCCCTGTAAAACCTTTATAATGAGGTCATTTTAGTCTGGATTCCATAGCATACGTGTAAAGCTGTCGTGTAATTAGTTGCATGACATATATAATAGTTTTACCTGCCAGCCAAGTCAACAAGGTGAACCTTGCTCACCATTTCACTCGGCATATCTCGAGAAAACCTTGCCTACAGAGAGAAACACATGCCAATGTGAACATGTTCTCAAAGAAAAGTTATTAATACCAGTGGCTTGTGTAATAGGTAAAATAACTATTTAAACTTTACACTATTACCATATACATTAACAATTTACAACATATCATCATCAACAAACGACATCTTACATTCTGACATAATGTAAATCTGGTTACTTGGTCACTGATCATGAGATGTGTTTACCTGTGAAAAGGTGATAGTGAAGATGGCATGAGACCTACTACTGGTATCGTTCATCTGTGTTGCTGCTGTTGTCCTGGGAAAAGTCGGGCGACTAGGTTAGACTTAACGTGTCTTTATTACAATAATCTTTCATCACGTATTAAAAAGTGGCAGGTTATGTTACAAACACATATACAATGTAATTTTTTTACATCTATATGCTCAACACTAACATGCATTTTGATAATATTTATAAAGCAAGCAACTTTCAGAATAATGATGATATATGAAATGCTAAACCTGCGGTTGTTTCCTATGTTCATCAAATCTTGTATGTCAGCATAATTCATCACCAAGTGTTTGGACAAATCTGAAAAAGATTAAAAAGACATTGATGAATAGATTAAACCACAAAGTAAATCCTTATTCTACAACTTTGGTTTCAATGGTTCATTAACATTGTCCCCTTAAAAATTGAATTATATTATATTTGTATTGACAACTTGAGATCTAAATGAAGTAGAAGACAATACACGTTACATATTATCAACAGAAGATAATAATCTTCATTATGTATTCCTGATATTATCTATATAAGTAGCATGCCTACCACATTATTCATAATGTAGACCACAGTTAAAAGTTATGAGACCAGAAAATACATAGATAGATATCACCCCGATATCGCGAACAGTCATTTTGGCTCCAAGAGTTAAGTCACAGCTATGAAGAAACTTGAAATTCTACTGAGCTCAACAAATGGTATGTTCACCTTGAACGTAGGGTCCTTCCTTGGGATGCTCTCTAACACGCAGCGAGTGTGTACCAAACTCCTCGCCTGTACCTAGCGTACATAGCAAGTCTCGCACTCTCTCGTTATAAATCTCTAGGTAACTGAAATACATACAACCATACAACACACTTTCAACCCCTCTTAGTTTAATTAACATTAATAAAATAATGTCTCATAATTTATATTTATCACTCATTAACGATGACAACACATGCACTTTAACTCCAAATTCTGACACCAGAGACATCAAGAACTATCATTTTGATGTGAAGCAATTTTAAATCTAAAGTATAAATTTACCCAATTACCTGACTTCGGTTCGGAAGCTTATGCCTTCACCCTTGAGCATTTCTATTTTGTTGTACAGCCCCTAAAAGGTGAATAAGAAGATAAGGTATTGCTCAACGTTAATCATACTAAACTGTAATTAAGTCTTCAATACATTGTTACTAAGAACAAACATAAAACTAACTAAAATATGACTATGAATCTTTGTAAGTTAAAGAGATAAAATATATTAATTTAGCTTGACATTTGGGTTTAGAGATAGGTTGTCAATTTAAAATAAGATAATAAACTGACATCACATGCAGGAGCATCATAATTAATGTATGTCAACTATATATAAGTCCTGATACCAAATACATACAGAGGAATGTAGTCAGCATTAATAAGTATCTTTAACACACACTCACCTGACATATCCTTGGTGTCAAACCAACAACATCGGGACTCTCCTAAAAACGATTAAAAAATTTCATTGTCAGTAACAATCTAGTTATACACACGTGCAAGCTGATTGAAATGTGTTACAGATCGCAGTTTGAAACATGCACAGCGGACCCCCGAGATACGATCGGCTCGACATACGAATTTTCAAGATACGAACGACATCCCGTTGAATGTAATGTATTTGACGAACGAATAAAATTCCATACGAACGTCTTACGAATCAGCCAATCAGGGCATGGGCCTAGTGCGCTCTTTCGGTGAGTCAGTTTAAGTATGTGACTTATTGAATGTGGTTGTGCTCTCATGATTGCACTTGCTGTGCGTCCTATATCTAGGGTTCGAGATACGAACAAATCTGTGGAACGAATTTTAAAAATACGTATCTCAGGAGTCCACTGTAATTATCGTATATTATGTGTTATTGTACCTGGGAACCCATCATGGTGTGCGTCTTCCCGGAACCTGTCTGGCCATAAGCGAATACGCAAGCATTGTACCCTTCAATGGCTGCATCTATTACACCTATACCC
Organism: Priapulus caudatus; assembly: GCF_000485595.1. Classification (NCBI taxonomy): domain Eukaryota; kingdom Metazoa; phylum Priapulida; class Priapulimorpha; order Priapulimorphida; family Priapulidae; genus Priapulus; species Priapulus caudatus. The sequence continues at coordinate 149,687 of NW_014577703.1, forward strand.
AAGTCTGCAAACACCTAAAACATATAAATAAACAAGCAGGTGTAAGAACGTAATGGAATGAGTCACAGGCCTTGCTAGAAGTAGGGAACAGCAATTAGCGAAAATGGTTTTGTGTAGAAATATAGGGGGAAACACACGTATATATCCACTAAAGAAACCGAAAGTGATTTATAGCATGTGCATGTTCTTTCATTTACACTAGGCACACGAGTGTACAGACTTATAATTACAGATAATTGCGATGGAACCGGTGGAACTTAATTACCATGAATGGAAAAACTCACACTGCAAAGAAGCAAAGGGTTAGTATGGCATTACACATGTACAGTAGGGAACCCTAATAGTCACACCTTTACAGCGACAAGCTCTATTCAAGGCTCGCACGTTTAAAGTTTGATGCCACTCTTGAACGAGTTCCCAGTTACTGTACCTCGCCAAGCGGATTATAACCATTGACCGAGGCATTTTTCGCCTCTTCACAAAAGAATTTTGAGGTTTACGGATTATTATGCGAACATGACTTATAGCAGGTGTGCAGGAATTAGTAGAAGATTGTTCTAGGCATTTACTGCATCACAAATGCTGGGTCAGATTACTGCAAACAAGACATCGTTTTAAGGTGGCTTGGTAGGTCTATTTAACTGCCTCCCTAGTAGATAGGAAATGTTTTATCAACATCTGCATGCTGACAACCAAAATACATCCATCTCGCATCAGGTTGGAGTAGGTGATACTAGCTTTAGGACACTAAATAAAAAAAATCACTAATATGCAGTTATTCAGAAATCAGAACTGGGCTAGGTTGAACTGCGCACCCTGCCCAGAGCCATAAGCCAAACGTAAATTTATATGGGGCATATTGTAATAATAAACTGTTGGTTCTAATAATATACTTTGACCGGACCTTTTATAAATAACAGATGGACTCACTCCCAGTATTGCCAGCTTATGGGGCCTTTGAAAGCATGTCTATCTACAGTGCAGAACTGAACAACCAGTTATATTTGTCCGAATCAAGGACCTCAAGCCCTCATTATAATTTCTATACAGTTTTACACATTTAAGAAAAACGTACAAAACAAATTGGCCTGATGTTGACCTTCAAGTTCTTAGCACAAAATGACAGAAAGAGTAGGACCACTTTATAAATAGGACAAGCAAACGTTAAAAATAACAGATAAAAAATCCTCCGTTTTAACTGATTTTGTTACATAAGCCTGTAGAGCCAAATCTACAGCCACACCTAAACCCTGCACAATAGAGCTACTTGTTTTAATGTACAGGTTTGGCAATCACGCAAAGCATTCATTAGCGCATGCTGTACGTTTCTGCGTGACATATCAGCATTCGCCATTACTCACGTAATGTCTGGCTGCTGCTGTGAGAATCATGCATGCACATGAAATTCCTCTTGAAATTAAAACCTCGCCTCACAGTAAATTTAAACATGATTATAAGCTATTCCTTCTTGACAGCCAGTATTACGATCAATTAAATTAAATTAGTGCATGTTATTTAGGACCATTAGAAATTAGTTATATATTATAATAATTATAATTGCTTTCTTGTTCTTGTTGTTACTTATTACTTATTACATCAATTGCATTTTTTTTTCTACTGTTTCCATGTATGTATGTATATATTTTTTTCCCTCTTATTTCCTATATTTAGTTTAATTGTACTTTTCCCTCAGACATTTTATTACCAGTGGTAGTGGTCAACTTGAAAGCTTATGGCTACTTTGACCACTACGCACATTCACCTTAAACCTATCGATTCTCTAATATTATTTATTTCTCTCCCTTTTTACTTCTATCTTAAATGATCTGTACAAATGAATGAAAAGTGCAAAATAAAATTAATCTAAATCTGAATCTGACATGCAGATCTCACTTAAAGTTTGCTGCCACTGTTTTTAATGTGAGAAAATACTGCATGGAATAGAACTGATCTAAAGCATCCATAGTGTGTCATACATGGTAATCTCAAAAATATAATTTTGTGGACTTTATATGATGCTTTAATGCATTAATAGGATTGTGTACATTTCTGTGTGCCTGCGTACATGTGTGTGTGTGCGCGTGTGTGGGAAACGTACATTGTAACATACATACCCAAGTTGGTGTGTGTGTGTCTGAATACACACACATCTGTGCATGCACATGTCTGCGTACATGTGTGAGCATATGTTTGTTTGTGGGTGTTTTGCGTGCATGCATGCATGCATGCGTGGGTATGTGCATGCATGTGTACAACACAAATACATCCTAATCGCATGTACACACGCACGCACGCACGCACGAACGCACGCACGCACGCACGCACACACACATATGCCCACACATAAACACAGACATGTGCACGCACACCTGTGTACGTATTTAAACACACACTAAACTGGGTGTGTATGCCCCCCCCCCCCAACCTTATAGGTTTATGCATGTATCATGTATATTTCTATGTATAAATGCAAACACAACACCTCAGACATCAACTGCTACCATGCAATTAAAGTGATTACGTCACCGTAAATAGTCAAAATAAAAATTAAAAATCCCACTTTTCACAAAATATAAGTAATTCTATTCACCCTTTATGGTTAAATTGCTGCATTATACTTCCTATCTTACTATATTGTTCGATGTAAAACATATACTCGTGACTCATACATAGCCCATAGCAAGCAATTAATGTCAGGAACATAATATCGAATCGTCCAGGTTTTTTTGATTTTTAACTAGTTGAGAAACAATCTTATCAGGTAAAGATTTGATGATACGTTTAGTCCCGTTAGTTCTTACTTTTAATGTAAAAAAATGGCAACAAAAATTTTACAAATTTGACCATCGAAAATTCGTGATGTAGTCAATTTAAAGGCATTACTGACTGTACTTATTGTGTATATATAAATGCTGTACTTACTGTGTCTTCGTTGATACAGTGTGAATCGTTTTTATCGGCAGACCAATAGGAGAAGTCAAATGCAAACGTCTTTGCTCGTTCTCTGCCAGAATCTCCTCCTGATGCCTCCAATGGGGCCTGAAGTATGAATTAGAAATACATACACAAATTTTATCAATTTGAATAGCAATATCTTATATTATAAGTTACAAGCTGACATAATCCATCACCTACAGACTAGACAGATTTCTGGTTGATGTTATAGAGGAAACAAAAAATTAACAAGCCTATAACAATGCATGTAGTAGAAAGGCAGACTGTGATTGGTTATAATAAGGGTGTACTAAGTCAAAAGTTAACAGGCCCAGCAGTTCTCAGAGTGGTGCGATCCAGGACAATACCGCCTTTAAAACTTATTCACTTTTCTCAAATCAGCATACAATTAGTATAGATACAGCATACAACTTTTTTTAAATGCACCATACACCTTGTTTTGTATAACTTTGTATTGCTTCCAAAATACAAATTTCAAACACACAAATCATAATTGAGATGTGCAAATGACTGATGTACAATCCACAAGTAAAACCTTACCTTAACATTTGTGATGAAAGTTTTTCTTCCTTGCATAGAGATAATCACAGAACTACCAAGTGCTTCCTCCCTTTAGAAATACAAAACATTTGTTAAAAAAATGTAAGAATCGGGGAAGATAGGCACCAAAATTAATTTATTTTTATTTGCTGCCACTTCCGTCACTAACCTGTGGCTCTGTATTGACACTGTATGATCTTTTATCCATTATTATTAACGCCACAGACACAGTTAGCCCTATAAAGGCTATATATATAAATACATAGTATAGTATAGCAACTATTTTAGTTTCAGTACGGTAATAACTGCTCTACCACTACCAGTTAAGGAAAATGCATTCAATCCGTATAATGCGCACACATATGCACCAATACATAGCTGCAATACATAATACGCACCTGGGCCATGAGTGACTCAGAATCACATTACTTCAGTACAATACTACAGTAGGCCCTACTTCAAATGGCAAATGACGTTCGAGTTACAAAGACGTTTGATCGCGCGTTACGTACCTTTTATTCAATGGTCGACACCTAACCGCAACTTTTACAGACGCCATAGTATTTATTATTATTTCTTCATCAAGAAAACAGTATAAAATGGATGCAAACTATGAGCAGCACACTCTGCTACAACCACAACAACAATAAATGACAACACAACTCTCCATTTTTAAAGGTCGCTTATGTACTGAATAAATAGCTAAAATCTATGCTAAAATGCAAACAAATTTGCTAGAATTAGCAGTAATATAGTAATATAAAGCAAATTTTATTTATAATAGCATGATAATTACATGTTATTAAAATGAAAATTTTTCTAGAAATTTGAATAATTTGTTTGAAATTGGCGTTATGGTAGCGTACCTCGACGGAATGTAAACTAATGGCGGCGATTTTCACGTCCCCCTTTGAAAAAATGTATAATTTATCGCAGATCGCATTACTTCATAATCAGAAACATTTTGTGGTCATTTGGTGATGCCTAGTTAAGAACAGATTCTTTATTTTGTACTTATAACAGCTAGAGTTGTTTATGGTTAAGCTCAGGGAGCTGTCGCATTGGCCATTGTTAGCGGCGATGGTGATTCACTCGCGTGCTAGTATTAATACTAGTATTGATCCAGTGTGGGCGGTGAAGCAATGGTAGTATTGGTACGTCTAGCCAGCGACTCGGGAATGTCTTCAGTGCAAGATGTGATCTCTAAAAGAAATGAGGTGTCCGCACGCCCTCATTGTGCCTAAAACAGTCTAGGTGCAAGACAAATAACACATCACACAATTCATGTTTACAAGTTCTAATGTGTCAATGATTCATAAGGAGCTTTTTCTTCAATTGTGAGCTTTTTCTGTTTGACGAAAATTGGTTAGTTGCTACGCAAGTCGTCGGATGTGCTGATGGTTACGTATTGTATGAGTGTCTTTTTAATGACAATTTCTCTGGGAGTGAATTAAAAGGCATGGCTTTGGTGCATGCAAAGTCTATGTCACTAGAAAGTAGTTCAACACATGTACAAGTGGCATGCAATGGATTATACGTGGCTTCACCTCATGGTGGTCGTACAGTGGTCGTGTGGAGCTTGGAGGATATCTCGGAAGAGGTACGTGTACAAGCATCTGCCAGCTTCGTCGCATCATGTACAATTTCATATCGAAATTATAAATAATTAATCCATCCTCTCAACTTGGCCTTGTAATTATTTAAATTTAATTTGTCTGGCTCTCTATGCCGTACCCTTCCTGCTCGCTCTCTGTCTCTTAGTCTCTCTCGTGTCTGTCTGTCTCTCTCTCCCTTTTCCCTTTTTCTATCTATCTCTCTCTTTATCTTTTTGCATGTGTGTGCGTGCGTGTCTGTGTGTGTGTTTGCCTGTGTCTGTATCTGTTTCTCCCTCTCCCTCTAACTCTCTTGCTCCCCCGCTCCCTCTTTCTCCTTCTCCCTCTCCTTGTCTCATTCTCTATTTTGTGTACATGTGTGTGTGCCTGGATCTTCAACAGCAAGATAATACCCTAGTTCATCTTCAAGCCATTTTGTGGATTTGTTCTTAATATCTAGATAGATTGTTACTAAATATAACGCTCAGAGAGGATGTCGAGATATTGAGCTCCTCACTTTAACCAGAAGCCATTGCGACCGGGCAAGTAGGCAAATCTATATACTAGCCAGTCCTTTTATAAATATGTATAATTTATATAAATTAAATTAACAACAGCATTTTTCACAATGTAGGTTTTGGAACTGCAAGGGCACAGTAGACCAGTGACAGCAGTCAGCTTTGGTAGAGGGTCACTGCTGTGCAGCTGTGCTGATGATTGCATTATCCTATGGAATATTGATCAAGCATGGAACACACAAAAACAAGGTATGACAATTAAGATAGGTGGAGCTATACTTTACAATATCCTGCCGTTCAGGGCTCGAATTAACCGACGGCACCGACGGCAATTGCCGAATTGCCGTCGGTGCCCCTATTAATTGCCGTACTGCCCCTGAAAATCCAACTCGACCGACGGCAGTCACCTGCCTTGCCCTTTTGTGTAATTGCCGTCGGTGCCCTTTAATCTACTGTCCTAGTTTCGTTTTTAGTCGAATCAACATAACACGTGCGCGTGCGTGCTGTAGTTGCAATGATGAGCTTAAAACCGATAGTTGCAGGAGGGAACAATAACAGCATCGGATAATTATTCACTCCTGATAGCGGGCATATAAAATTTATTGTTACTGTACTTCCATTAGCAGAGGTGGGTACAGGGGTCGGTGTTACGATGTAAGCTTGTACATGGGGGCATATTGTTTTGTACATTAAAAGCAAGACGATGTTGATGTACTAATTTGTTATGAGTTTTCCTTTATTTTACAAACAGTGCCTTGGCTGACCCTTCTCAAATTTTTGCAAAGTTGCCTTGCGTTGCCTTTTTAAAAATTGCTCTCTGTAGCCTTTCCATTCTTATGAGAAAATTCAAGGGCCGATTTCTCACGTGGCCCCATAAAAAAAATGGCCTTCTTGCCCTCTCGGCCGCTTAATTCGAGCCGCCTGCCTGCGTTTGTCATACCTTTTATGCTGTAAATACTGCAGGCTCTTCATTTTCTAATGCGGGGCGGCGATCTGCTGCTCCACCGCGCACGAAAACCGAATTGTGCCATGGTGCGTGCATCATTGTGGCCTTCATAAAAGTGCGTTGAAATCGCGGCACAAAAAAGTCTGTTGTATTATGTCGAAAATATTCGCGCTCCTTAGCGTTGTCAAACTGTAGCGGGGATAGCAGAAAGGTTAGCCACACACAACAATTTCGTGGTGTGTAGTAAGCTGAACAGTTATGGCAGAGCGTAGCAGGTTAGCTACCGCCTCCTGGTTTATACAACTAGAGCAACAGCATCCAAATACAGTACCTACACGGTAGGGCGCACAACGTTACCTGGTACGTTTCTCCACTCGTAGCGTGGCCAAGAAGTTGGTTTTCTGCCGATGTGAAACAGTCGTTAGGCGCTGGAGGGGCTCATTAGTGGCTACACGCTACAAAGTAATTGTGGCCTAATTTGTAGATGGCATTGTGATGACTATTTCGTTCGCTGAAATTATGCACGGTAGCATGGATTAGAGTCTCTAAGATGAAGATCAGAATAAATAAAACAAGTTAATTTTTTACATCCGATCACTCTTTATTAATTGTGTGCTAGTGTTGGGTTGTTGGATGAAAAGAATGTAATCATGACGAAGCCATTGAATGAATGAAGGTGAAGATGAATGATAATCAGTGGATTGACATGACATCCCAATTTTCGTTTTGAATTTCACTCTAGACTGAGGATTGGTCCTGATTCCATCATCACACCCCACGAGGCATGATGGAGAGCCCTCAAGGAGCTCTCCATCATCCTTTTTAAGGGTATGATTTTTAGTGGAGCTCTCCATCATGCCTCTTAAGGGTGTGATTTTTTAGTGAAGCTCTCCATCATGCCTCTTAAGGGTGTGATTATAGAGCGTGAAAAGACCCCCTATGGTGTCCTAGGGGAGTCATTAGTAGTCCTCCTGTACTTTTCAAATCTGAAAGCCTGATACTGTATCCGTTTAAGTGTTTATCAATATAATAGAGGTTTGTAATCTTTCAGTCATTTAAAATATAGCAATTATTACACAATATATATGGCCAAAATTGGCAGGTGTGTGTGTCTGGTAACCGTAATATGAACAGAATCGTTGTGGATTTATCTTTGATCTAACTAGGCTAATTGTAAATGTGGGTCAGTAGGTTAGGTATCATATTGCAGTCAATATTCAGATCAGTAACATATATGCAGTATATGGTCAAAGGTGCTAACTGAGTGACTGCATGGTCAGGATTTCAATGCTCCAATCACAG
>NW_014577703.1:160039-178725 GCF_000485595.1 Priapulus caudatus
ACGTTTCGTGCTTATGGACCGTGCTTTATCCTCAGCATCCCCCTTTCTGTGCATGGCCATGAGTCCATCTGCACCTCATGTAGCGCTGGGGACAGATGATGGGATCGTGCGCGTCTACGACTTAGAAGATAATGGGCAAGTTCGACTGCTCTCGTCGCTGGACTGTAAAAAAGTGTCGTCAAAGTTCGAGGGACACGAGAACAAGACGGAAACGTTGTCGAGAGGTAATTGGGTAATTGGCCTTGACCCTCCGGCGAAGAATCGATACTAGAAGACGAGTAATCATTTCAAACCTCGATTTTACTTAATTTTTCCCAAAATGTAGTGCTTACTATAGGTCAAGAATTACTGTTTGAAGTATAAAAAGTATTAAAAAGCATAGCTGGACCCCACTGGGGGAGTTTATAGGCACTCCCCAATGTACTCTTCCTTTCTGGTGGTTCTTCCTTCCTCCACTGCCACCCCCACTGGTCTATTCTTGTGTCCACTAATGATGTATATCTGAGATATCAATGAGTATTTAGTAGCAGCTAGCTTTCTTCATAACATTCTGATCAAAATAGCAAAGTTGTCAATATTAAGAAAATTTAAGTGTGCCTGTGGTCTCAGCTAACACATAACGATTCTGTAGCATTCCTTGAACGTTGTGGTTTGGTTACGTATGCACGGACTTCTTAGGACTTCTATGCGAGTTAAGACCGAACTGGTGTAAAGAGTAAGAGTTATATGTCACTGCAGTGCAGTGAGATCACCTATGTACGCTACACCTTCCAGGTTTCAAGAAGATTAGCAGCCTTCCGTCGTGGAAGACTCACTCGATGTCTTGTAGTCAGGATCATGAAGATCCACCTCGCGGGCAAATGGAGATGGGAAGCTCGGTACTCGCTCTGTACTTTGCAGTACCGGGCAGTTTTGCTGATGAGGAGACAGGGGAAGGAGATGCGGCTCCCTACCCGACCTCTGTGATAACGTAGGGCCTGTCGTATTAGTCTGTTATTGTAATTCATTGTTTAATTGTCTCCTGTTAGAATATGGTGCGCTGCACATGTACACGTGCGAGCACACGTATATAGACACTCTGATCCATGCATGTGCGCACGCACTCACGCACGCATGCTCACACTCACGAATGCACACTTACGTGCACACACGCATGCACATACATGCACACGCACGAATGCACGCACGCACACACATGCTCGCAGTCACAAAGGTTACGTGTGTTTAGTAACAACAAGTACGTAGTTACTGGATAAATGTGCAAAATTATGATGTATTTAAATATGAGATTGGTTACTCGTTGCATTGCCTGCAATAGGGATCTGGTCAAGTCCACATTGAATCTGGTGATTGGGACAACAGGTGCTATTATACTCTCAAATGCCAAGACCACGGAAGCTGTCTCGTACTTTGATTTGCAAGGTGTATTATGCTTATATTATGTATCATATTCACCCTATATCAAATACTGTATACGCCATATTTTTCGCGTACAGATATATTCGCGAATTCAGACTTGACAGACAATTTCGCGAGTGGTTAATTTTGCGGTCGGTGAATTATGAATTATTCTGTATTATTCGGTATGAATTATTTGCGTGTTGTTATTTTCCTGGTCGGGGACGCGTTCGCGAAATTCGCGAAAATTAAACCACCGTGAAATATACAGCATATACAGTATCTTACTGTTATCAAATAACAGTGACTCTCACTGAATTACTTTCCTCACGTGTGAATTTGCCTATACAGCTATAGGAACTTAATTAATTTAATTAATATTTTTGCTGAAACGAATTTAATAATTTAAGTACGTATAGCCTGTATCTTAAAGTGAGAGTGCCTGTGTGCATGCAAGCATATGTATGTTTTATCAAAGATCGACTGATTGTTTTTCAGATCCTGTGCAAAGCATAGCGATGCAGAAAGATAAGGAAATAAGTTTATCTCTCGCAGACACGTTTGCTTTCTCACAGCCAGACAGCAATCCTTATGTGAGTGTAGTATATAGTCAGCCAGCCTCATAGAACCTCAGCTTTCTAGGCCTCCAATCTAATATACAGTCATGTATCCATATCGTGTATTCGTATACAGAGGTATATTCATAAACAGAGGTATATTCGTAAAAAATATATTATTTCACAACATATTGAGTATATGCATGCTATTGTCACGAGCGTATATATATAAAATATGCGGTAAATATGTATAAACATATCTTATACGTTCATGGTATTACCTTTGTGGTATGTACCACATAAGTTATAGTATGGTCATAGAGAATTTATATGAAATCACTCTTACTCATAAAATGACATGCATTATAATCATGTTTCTGATTGTGACTGTGTGTGTAAATAACAGACAAACACTGCATAACTCCCGACAAGCTTGACGGTGAACCATTGCTTCATATTTCTCGTGGCTGTAGGTCTGGTGCTGCATTAGGAGCTTGTTTGGGAAGACGTTGGATATTCTGCAGCTGAAACCCTCGCTGACCTCTTCTCTGGTTGGCGTTTCGGCGCACTCTGAGTCCGTAGTCAGCCATTACGTTCACCATGATGCCACGCAGACCGAGCTTACGGTGTTGTCAAGGTACAACTACTATATCATGTTATTACACGTTGATTGATCGAACGGGAGCAGAAACCAGACGTTCAAAATGTAATTATACGCGATTAATAAATGGAATGCGTTCAATCACAGGTTGCTAATTAATGCAAAACCCGCATAAGTTTTGTTGCATAAGTTAACCCGCAAAAATTTTGCATATATTTGATAAATTATAAATGATGCAATTAATATAAGATGATGAGAAAGCTTTGTGTGACTTATTATATAATGTCATTTTGAGATTAATAGGCAAGGTATATTCACCATTCAGTATCTTTTATAAACTAGCAGAGTTTATCATGTAGGAATTATTCCCAAACACGAAGTCGACTCTTTAACAAATATTTCAGTGCTCCACTCTGTTTGAAGTCTCCACTACGTGCAGAGTACACTGAGAGAGAACTCGGCTCCGCCAAACCAAATGTCACTGTTGGTTTAAACGCTAAAGGTATAGTGATCGATTGACTGTATATAGCTATATGCCATATTTTAATGTGTGAGTTCCCATCACGTTAATGTGAGTGATTGGTGTAGTATAGCCACACTTCTTTGTGTTACATATAGCTATATAGCCTGGATCACATTTTATTACCTAAAGTAATCGTGTTTTTTAATGTGTAAAAATGAGAAATTTACATGAATACGATTTTTGCTCATTGATCATTGCTTTTCGGTTATAGATATGCATCATGGACTCTCATTTAGGTAACCCTGCTTGACTATTTCAGGGAGATCTTTTAAAAAGCCAGCTGGCCAAAATCCTTTTATATTCCATGATAAAATCAAGTCTTCAGGATATGGTTCACCAAAAACAAGGTACGCTTGCACAGATGTGCAATATTTGCCAAAAAAAGCTCAATATTATTGATTACTAGGTGATATGAGTTTTATTTAAAGTTATTTTCATACGAAATACTTTGGTAAAGTCACAATCTCTTTTTATTTTCTTCAGGCCTGCAGTGATGTTTCAACCAAAAACCAACATTAAGAAGAAGACGCCTTCCATGAAATCCCCGGTTAAGCCGCGCAAGCTAGAGCAGTCACTCGGGTAACATTATTATTGCAGGGCCTAGCACTAGATTGAGCCAACAATATCTGTCATGACATTTAATCCTCATTACTGTGTGATAACAAGCAATGTTGTAAACATATGTATATATATATATGTATATATATATATATATATATATATATATATATATATATGCAGTAAAACAAAACGTTTGTGCATTTGCATGCTAGAGCTGCGATGATGCGGGAATATCCAATTAATTCTGATCCTCCAACCGAGTTGGTACACAAGACCGAGGTTGCCGAACGGAGCACGTCCATCAGGTGCATCCGAATCTCCGGTAGGTTTGCACGTAAAATCGTAGTTCATTACTGCGGGGCCTAGCATTAGATTGTCGAGCCAACAATATCTGTTACGACATTTAATCCTCGTTACTGCATGTTGACAAGCAAAATATTTATGTAAACGATTAAAACACATTTATCTACTTGCATTTCTCTTGGTCTCAGGCAATGGGAAAGCTTTAGCCTGTGGTCTTGCTAACAAAACTGCGCAGGTTCTTGCCCTACCCCTAGATGGAACGTCAATGGATAAGGGATTTCATTGCAGTGGTGTGTATATACTATTTAAGAGGGTTATTTACCGTACAATTAACATTATTTGCGTAATCAAACCACAACATTCAAGGGACGTTATGAAAACGTTTAGTTGGGGTTTCTATCTGGAATAGGTGATCTAGTTGTCTTAATATTGCATTTTATGATTGAGCAGTCCTATATGATGTTTGATACTATGTTTAATTTTATCAGGATTATGTTTGTCTGCTGTTTAACACATATACTTATCAAAATTACGATTACAGTATTTTTGTATAAATTGTACATGTTCATATTATGAAATCTAGTTTATGTAGTTGGACATGTGTGTGCAATTACTACATTATGTCATTTATTTCTGTAACAGGACATAATGGTGCTGTATCTTCGGTAAGTTGGAGCCATGATAGCAAGTGGCTCTTGACAGGTTCTGTGGACAAGACAGTGAAAATCTGGTGCAGCAGCTATAGTGAGCCTGTTCTTACCATTGACTCTGTCAAGCAAAAGCTAACACCAGATGGCATAGGAACAAAGGCCGCCAAGGTACATCTGCGTGTGTGCATGCGTGCAGGAGTGTATGCGTGAGTGCATACGTGTGTGGGTGCATGCATGCATACATACGTGCGTGCGTGGGTGCATGCGTGTGTGCATACGTGCGTGGGTGTATGTGTGCGTGCTTGTATGGTGCGTACATGTGTGCATGCGTGGTGCATGTATGCATCTGTGTACATACATAGGTAACATCTTCATGCAAAACCTTTGAATCCCTATATCAGATTAGGTAGCTTCAGTGTATACATTGTAATTTTTAGGGGTACAGCACACAGTTTGACAAGGAAATCAAACATGTACAGTTCTACTACATGAACAAGTTCGTGATTCTCACACATGGAAATGCATTCCACATGTTAAAGTACCACTTAGATACCAGCAAGGATGAAATGAAGAGGTACGCGGTTCGCTTAATTATTACATGATCATCCGTTATTCTACCAAGCATTTGTATTGTAAGATGTTCTGCTGATCTATCCAAGTTGTGATCAATACACTCGTGTCTGGATTAAATCTTTACAAGCACCCGACTCTCTTGACTAATATAGTGGTTTTATTTTATCTCGGTAATCACTACCTTTCAACCGTAGGCCCTACGGGTGAAGAAAGGCATTTATTGACTATTGTTGGAACCAGCCATGTGCTTTTATACTCCGCTTTCAATTACCGTATTCTCTGACTAATCTTGTTACAGGTATGTTTGTAACAGCCGCTACAAGTTGGTCAAGTCATTTGAGATGGCTAACACACAGCAAATAACAGCCTTCTCAGCTGTTAACAGTTTTTACTCATGTATCCTTTACGATATCCCCCCACCACCCCCACCAAGAAGGAATTTGTAGTCTACCATCTACATATGGTTCGAACCTCTAGCATATAAACCCCCGGGGGTGTCCAGCCGGTAATTTTAGCTTAGCAACTGATGGCAGGTATGAATACTGTAGATAAACTGTTCACGTCTATGCAGGTGAGTCACTAACAATGGCAGCGACCACCAATTAAGGTACATGCCTCATCAAGAGTACGTAAACACTAAGCCAGTGTAAGCATGTCTAACTGACTATCATATGCTCTGCATCTCACATGTAATCATAGAAGATCAGAAAAGTACTCTGCTTTTGTTTCATCGTGTGTGTTATTTTTAGGGTGATGCTCCATTAGGTGTGTTTCCAACTTTAATGTCATTAATGGTCATAATAACATAATATATATATATATATATATATTAGTTTGTGGTTTAATGTCATTTAGGTTAGGGTTAGGGTTAGGGTTAGGATTATCAATCATTAATCATTAATCATTAATGATATCAAAGTTGGGAACACTCCTAATGGAGTGTTAGCCTATTTTCACATGGTACACGCAAAGCTGTATTAGGTCCTGTCTGCGCATGTATGGCTGCAGTTTACGATTACAACCTTGACGACGAGCTGTCAGACATTGCGATGTGTACGGGATCTAACCGCGCAGTGGAGGTGTTTGACATGAACGTGGGTAAGAGTGTGCAGGTACTCGGCGACGTTCACACACGACCCGCACACGCTCTCTGCCAAAACCAGGTGCTTCTCTAAACATTGTACTCCCACCTCCCACACAATCTTATAATTGTTTTTCGTTAGCATATTTGTAATCTCTAACTAGAACCATGGATGACTATTTTAATGTCAGTTAGGCAAAATAACCGAATAGACATCAGTTATGTCTTTAATCAGTTGCATATAATAATTGTGTACTAGCCATTCATCTGTGATACTATGAAAATATGCATAGAATATCAAGTAGTAATCTTATATATTGCACGTCCTTTAATGTGTTCATGGTGTTCGATTCATTTACATGTTCAGGGTTCAGCATTTGTGAGTCATCCTCCGGAAAACTACGATCTGTTTCTCACGACAGCCGTGACGGATGGAGTGAAACTGTGGGATCTAAGAACGTCTAAGTAAGGCATTTACCGTAGCTGCATTGACTGCTCGATGCAGCCAGGTTATACGATGAGATATGAAATTCACTTTTTGGCAATGTTTAGTATAAATACAGTAGATTACACATCTGCTGTGTAGGGCTCATAGGGTCTATGTCCCCCAGGGTACTGCCGGAACGTACCCTGGGTACGGTCCGGTATACTGGAACGTACCCTGGGTACGGTCCGGTATACTGGAACGTACCCTGGTAACTATCTGATATGGTTAGGGTTAGGGAGTAGGCGTAGGTGACTCCCTAGACTCGTTAGTGGAGTAGGCGAGGTACGGTCCGGCATATTAGATAGTACCAGGGTACGTTCCGGCAGTACCCTGGGGGACATAGACCCTCTCAGTCTGTGTAGGCTGTGCTTGCCCAATACCTGTTGTGATAAACCTTAATTGATTTATTGACCAGAATATTTAATCCAAGGATAAACTGTGCAATGATAAATATATTAATTATGTAATTTATAGTAGCACTATTGCCAGAATGAAGTACAGAAGCACAAACAACATTCTTAACTTCTTAACATTATATTACATTATATCATATTATTACATTATTAAATTAATTTACATTATATCAGGAGTGAATAATAATAGATTATATTATACATTATATAACATTAAATTCTTAACATTATTTTAAAGACTGCATGAAGCAATGTCCTTAGTAATTGATATAACCACTTTCACTAATCACATTTGGCCAAACTCGTAAAAATTTCCAACAATATATATCCTTTGTGGTCTGAATGTCGTTCATTTCTTTCAGGTGCGTTTGCAAGTACGAGGGTCACAAGAACAGAAGCCATGCATGTGGAGTAGCCTTCAGCCCGTGTTCTAGGTTCATCGCAGCGGGGTCCGAAGACAAAAGTGTAAGATGTTGAAAGCCTCTTTCAAGCTATAGCATATATCATCCAGGACGTGATACTGGCATTAATGTGACTCCCTAAAATTCTATTCTGCTTACGCTGAGAGGGTCTATGTCCCCCAGGGTACTGCCGGAACGTACCCTGGGTACGGTACGGTACGGTATACCGGAACGTACCCTGGGTACGGTACGGTCCGGTATACCGGAACGTACCCTGGTACTAGATACTACTATCTAATATGCCGGACCGTACCTCGCCTACTCCATTAACGAGTCTAGGGAGTCGCCTACGCCTACTCCCTAACCATAACAGTGACACTAACCCTAACCCTGACCCTAACCATATCAGCTAGATAGTTACCAGGGTACGTTCCGGTATACCGGACCGTACCCAGCCTGGGTACGTTCCGGCAGTACCCTGGGGGACATAGACGCTATGAGAGCTGCTTACAGTTAATTAAGACTAAGGTTAGGATTCAAGTTAGGAGTTTAAGGAGTTAGATTTAAACAGAGATACAATTTACAGCAGTGATAATATCAAGAGCGTAATAAGAAGCTTCTTAATATGCTCTTGATAATATTAAAGAATGTCCTAGGTTGTGTACCCTACCAGCTCTTTCTCTGTATGTAGCGGCAAAGCGTAACCATGGCCGATATCTCGTTAGAATCAACGAACCCACTGTGTGTTCACACTGTGACTGTTTCAGGCATACATCTATGATATCCGTACAGGAACCTACCTGCATAAACTCTCTGGCCACACTGACGTGGTCTCAGAAGTTGCCTACCACCCCCTCTATTGCCAGGTAAAATATCTATACTTGCTCAAACTTACATAATGGTTGCACAGCATTGGCACTTCAGCAAACGAGGATAGCACAGAAATATCACCTAGTCTTATACCATGAACCTATGTATACAAACATGAACACATGTATAAAATTGTAAATTTTCTACATAAGTATTGCATTCGTGTGTAGGTACAGATTTCTATAAACAGGTTACTGGTACTAATATACATATAGTTTCATACGAGATGAATCCACAATATAGTGTTACACTTGTAACCTACACCCGACCAATTCCTATGCGCGCACAGAAGTACACAAACATTCATGGTGAAGTTACAATCGTGTCTCACTCTCACTGACTGAATTGATTCGTTTCAGCTCCTAACCGTGTCCCTTGATGGAAAGCTAAGCCAGTTTGATGCGAAGTGATGAACACACATGCGCGTGCAGGCACGAGCAGAGGTCTACAGGGGCTTCCTGAGTAAAGTTAAACTAAACATGTTCACATGATAATGTAATAAATGAGCAATTATATTTTCGAGGAGCATTGGCCACCCAAATAACAACGACTTGTTAAGGTAATACGCATTTGTAATGAAAGCATGCATACGTCGATATGCCTTTGGGCATGTTGGGTACAGATTTATAATTACTCGTGTAATAGACCAATACATGACTATAGTAACCCTTAATGTTCAGGTCCCTTGTGACAAATGTAGTCAGTTGCCAGTCGCTTATTTCTTTTATAAAAGATTTCCTTTAATGACTATAATATGTCAAGTGTATTCACTGCAGCTGTGTAACTATTATAGAATAATAGCATAATTGTTTTACAGTTTAATGGTTTCAGTGAATATCTGGTTGTTAATATACATGTATATTGAGAGCTTCTTGCTTACAATTTCTGTGTAGCATCTATTTAAAATGTCATTTCTTAGGTGCATATACGCATCGTCACTATGACAAGCCTTTACCGATGTCAAGTATAGTTAGTTTGTACATAACCGTTCACATGCAATGCATGTTAAAATTCTTTAATTATATTGTGTCCAGTATTATTGTATAAATGCGAGAGAAAAAATTTCTAGATATAAATAATTTGGTGTATACAGTTTATAGTTATTATATTGTTGTATATAGAGATATATTAATAATTTAATTTTATATATTGTACATTATTTATAATCTTCAACTATTACTTACCATACTCGGTTCTAATATAGTCATACTTGTGATAATAACACCTCAAATACAGTATTGAGATTTCAACATTTCAAGATGGATGGACGGATAAATGGATGGACGGTAATATACTTTTTAGTTGCCAGCCAATGTTAGAATTATTTTGAGAGAAGGCAGCTTCGATATCAGCATCATTCTACTAAGATGACATTTGACTGATTAAGCCCCTTGGCCTGTATACGAGGTATCACCATTACTCTTGCCTTGCTGTAACATGAATGCAGTGTGTTCGAGCCACCTATTATACATGTTGAGCTATCACTCACTTGTACATGTGTTGCCACCAGTACACTAGAACTGGCACATGAATCCTAACCGAACTTAACCCCAAGCTTAGCCCCAACCCTAACCAAATCCCAACCCCAAGCTTAGCTAGTGAGCTCCAACCTTAACCAAATCCCAACCCTAAGCTGAGCCCCAACCCTAACCAAATCCCAACCCCAAGCTTAGCTCCAACCAAATCCCAACCCTAACCAATTCCCAACCCCAAGCTTAATTAGCTCCAACCAAATCCCAACATAAGCTGGGCCCCAACCCTAACCAAATCCCAACCCTATGCTGAGCCCCAACCCTAACCAAATCTCAACCCTAACCAAATCCCAACCCTAAGCAGAGCCCCAACCCCAACCAAATCCCAACCCCCATCATGTAGGTACGTGGGTTAAACACAATTAACCCCCCTCGCCCCCGGTTGCACGGCACTCCAAGGTGCACGACGACCACCCTGACGTCTCACGTTATCACGGCGCGTGCGACACTCGACGTGACTCGATCCTTCTTTGGGACCTCTGTACCTAGATCATTACCGAAATCATAGCTCCCTGAGCCTCCTAACCAAACCCTAAGCTTAGCCCCAACCCTCGATCGCTCCTCTACGGCAATGACTCGTTCTGTCTCACCAGCCTCGCCTTGCGCACCACGTCCCGCAGGTTCCTCTCGCGCGCGCTCGCGCACCCGAGGTAACAATTGAGCATCTTGTTGCTTGTCTTCGCCGCCACGCACTCGATCGACGTCCCCTCGTTCGCGTACACCGGCCCGTTGTCCCACATCAGGTCGAACCCGCCGACGCGTCGCTCGTTGCCCGTCAGGCGGCGCTCGAGGTCGATGACGCTGAAGCAGTCGTAGAGCAGGCTGTACTTGAGTTCGTAGTCCTCCTTGCTGGAGGCGGTGAAGGACGGTGACGCGTTCACCTCGATGAGCCACGGCTTGAGGACGGAGTCGAGTAGGATGTCGTAGCCGTACAACTCGAAGCAGTGCTTGTCGTTGATCATCACCTTCTGCATGGCCTGGAGGCTGACGATGAAGATGTCGTTGATTGCGTGCATCATCTCCAACACCACCGCGTTCCCGTGCTTCGCGCACAGAAACTGCCGCAGCTGCTTCATCGACCACTTGCAGCCCTTGTCCGGGTTGAAGTCCTTTGCGGTTTTCTGCAGCGCGACGTTGGTGAGGTGCACGTAGGTGTCCTCGATCGAGTCGAGGCTGTAGCGCGCGCCGGAGAACCGCGCGAAGCCGTCGCGGAACGTCCACACCTTCATCGGGTTGTAGGACGTCACGAGCACGTAGAGCCGGATGTCGAACTTGCGTCCGCCGACGAGGTAGGGGCTGTCGAGGTACTTCTGCACGACGTACACGTCCGGTCCCTTCTTCGGGTTCCCGGCGGCGTCGAGCTGCGGAGGCGCGGCCGCCTGCTTCGCCGCCTCCCCCGGTGCCGGCTTCTTCCATTCCGCGACGTCCTTCAGCTTCTGGAAGAGGAAGATTCCCTTGCCCTGCGCGCTCCCCGCAGGCTTCATGATCCAGATCTGCCCGGGACAGCGCTTGTATTCCTCGACGAAGAGCTGATACTCGGAAGGAAGCTCAAAGGAGCAGGGCGTGAAGTCGCAGACGAGGCCCGCCTCGCGCCCGCCTTCCTTCTCCAGCTGCTTGCGGTGCCGCCGCAGGTTCTTGTCCATGAGATTCTTGCGCGTCAGCTCGTAGTGGTTGCGGAAGTGGCAGATCTTTGAGAACTCGCTCATGTGCGAGCGGTCGAAGACGTCCTTGAGACTGGAGACGTCGACCCAGTAGATGTCCCAGTCTCCGTCGTCTCGCGCCTCGCGCCAGCCGCGCGCGCGCATCACGTCGAGGCACGTGTTCGCGAGCGACGACCTGTAGCGTATGACGCCGCTGTCGCCTCCCAGCTGCTTCCTCTCCTGACCCCTCGCCGACTGTCGCTTGGATATCATGCTGCGCGATCTCCTTCACGTGCGTGCGAGATACTCCACCCAAGTACGATCTAACAGCGGCTTCTCAGTGTCTGGAGTGCGGGTAGTCGAGTGCGACCGCGTCGATATCCGACATCATTAATTATTCTGAAAGGGAACGAACGTCCGAATTATTGATTTGATGTTAGTGAATAATTTAAATTGAGCACCCGCTCAAAGATTCATGAACCGTACGGTGCTGCACTGTTTGCTTGGTGACGATTAATGATGAAATTGCATACATTTCAATCTGTAATGCGCTTCATGCTATAAAATTTACTGTATTGCGGCATTTGAGAGTTTCACACACGTATGTATGTGTGCTGATCAGAACCAAACTGATGGAGTGATATATCCCAGTATAGACGTCCAGAAAGCATACGTGCTTAGCTACACTAGCCTCACACATTTATCGGAGCACAGAAGTGCATGTGTTGTGATACTATGTACATGTACCATGAAATGATGCACAGATTTACATGTTGAAGACCTTAGTGCACTACAGATATAAAAAAATATCACAAAAAACTTGCAGAAATTTCATATCCCAAAATGAATCACAGATTGACATGTATCAAAAAATGATGTACAAACCCATATGTATTGTACGTTATTGTACAGTGTAATGTATACGCCATATTTTTCGCGTACAGATACTTTCGCGAATGCAGATTTGATGGACAATTTTGCGAGTGGTTAATTTCGCGGTCGGTGAATTATGAATTATTCGGTATTATTCGGTATGAATTATTTGCATGTTATTATTTTCGCGGTCGGGGACGCGTTCGGGAAATTTGCGAAAATTAAACCACCTCAAAATATACAGCGTATACAGTAAATGACACCGCCTTCTCCCCGTGACCACAATCCACCTTACTAGTTAGCTCTTTCCTCCTTCTTGTCCACCTTATACCTATCCCTTCTCACCTCCTCTCGCCTCTGCTTTCTTCATATTCCTTCTCTCCACAGGGCGCCTTCTATTCTCCCTCCCTCCCTCTCCCATGATCTCCTTTGCTTCAACGTCTTAGCCAGCGAGCCGTGCAGCTGTGATTTGCACGGTCAGATTTGAAACTGCACGGCCAAAAATGTGTAGCACGGCCTAAAATATTGATCTAAAGACACACATACAAAATAATTGCACTCCCAAATATTTTTTCTGCGCTTCCACAATACTCATTCCTGGCTAATACCCTGCTTTGCTTCCTCCTCCACCCCACCTTTATCTTCCACCTCCCTAACCATTCTCTCCTCGTCCTTAAGTCCAACAAATAATAATGTATTTCAATGCCTAAGCTTATCAAGCTACACAAGCCTGAGGTTAATTGAGTCTGCGGTGTGTACGTTAAGACTGACATACAGCGCAATAACCTGCATTATGATAACTCACTACTCATATTATGTAAATTTGCCAATACATGTCATAATTTCAAATTATGGACACTATACTTGAGATCCTACAGTCAGGCTACATAATGAAATTCACTCTTAGGTTATTCTTCAAAAGAATGCATAGAGCTTTCTAACCAATCACTCTCTTTCATATACTATGGCGTTTACTCACATACGTCATATTCTCATAACTCAAATACATCATAGCGATAGTACGTGCTTTGCCTATATAAAATGATAAACTAACTCACACAGAGACTGGGTGAGACCACACATGCACTTCAACTTGCAGGGCTCAATTTTAACAGTCGTCCGGTCGTCCGTGACGACTGGATTTTCTCTCGGGCAACTACAAATTCCTTCCGTGGTTGTCCGATGTCCAAACTCTAAATTAATTTTTTACATTTTTTTTTTAATTTTAAAATTTTCAATTTTTGCTCATCTGTGACTTGACACAGTGTTAATGTAAATGTTATGAAATAAATTTCATGCAACTTTTAATTACTATTATTATACGTCATTCATCCCAGCATCATTTACCACATTACCAATATTTTATTCTCTTCATATAATGAGTGAAACAATGCGAATGGCCATGTCTGCTGTCACTGCAATACGTACAAAATGTACATGATTAGGCCTTTTGCTTTACAGCACTGAGCATCACGTGAGCAGAGCGCATGCAGCACATGTTTAAACTAGACAGAGGGCACTCACGGAGAGTGCATACCTCTGCTAGCATGTATAACATGTATGTGCTCGCTGGTGGCGGCTGCTGACTCGCCGCTCACTGATGGCTGCTGCTGACTCGACGCGCTATCAATCGCGCGATGGCTACACACACACACGCGAGCGATTGCATGACCTCCGTTAGCGCGGAGGTAATAATATCCGGACAACCAAAACTCTTGAGGGACAACCATATGCTACTCTCTTGGTTGTCCTCCGGACAACCCCAAAAAAACCTTAAAATTGAGCACTGAGTCTTGGCACGAAATGTATTTACTACCAGTCTTAATGTTTCTCTACTCTATTTCGCCTATAATCACCTGTAAATGCCGGTCAAATGCTGATCTTCAACACACAAGTACACCGCACGCTAGACCAATAAATTGTGCCCTAAAAATTTTCATTATATTCTGATGTTATTTTAGGTTATTTGTTTTGTTCATTGTCTAAAATAACATCAGAATATAAATTTTTTTAGGGCACAATTTATTGGTCTAACCGCACGCTAGCTGCTGCACACTGACACAGTCTATATCTATATATTTACGTGTCAGTGTGCAGCAACTAGCGTGCGGCGGCCAGCGTGTGACAGTGTGTTGCAGATGAGCATTTGGACGGCATTTACAGGAAATTGTCGGCAATAATAGGTGAAAGAGAGTAGAGAAACATTAAAGGGACAGTAGCCTCTAGGATTTTACTGCATACAACTGTACTTACTGTATAACAAATCGTCTATACCATTACCAGCCTAAAAAACTTTTTATTTACGAGAGCTCTTTTTTGATTTTGTATGAAAAAAAGAGCTCTCGTAATTTTTTTTACGAGAGCTATTTTAGGCTTGGCCAGAGCTACTTTTTCATAGCACGATTTTGTTAAAATCTTTATAATTTTGATGCACTGACTCTAATATCATTCATCAGCATTCAGCGTGCACTCGGCACCATTATCAGACTATCAGTGTTAAGAAATCGTCAACAAATTAGATTCAATCACATTTCGTTTATCTCATTTCACTCGACTAAGAAACCAATCACATTCGTATTCAATTTCATTCACACAGACAGACATGCACTACACAGTACACATAGTTAGGTAACATGACAAAGACAGGAAATCAAGATTTATACTCATTGTAATGATGGTATGGTTATTTTCAAGTTTCTTTCTTTACTTCATTTCTTTTCATTTTTCAACTTCCTTTTTACATCGACTGAGCAAGTTCAAAACTTCAGAGAGAGTTTTTAGTTACTTTGAGTATGTTAAAAAAACTTCTACTGGAATCTCTAGGAATGCCGGGAGCTTCAGGGCAAGGTTTTACTTTCGTTTTTCTCCTCCCCAGTCCACGGTACCCCCATGCATAGATCAATGCTGTCGCAAATCCGCAACGTAATATATATAGTTATATACAGTTTACATTGCTTCTAGATATATAACTGAATAAAAATAGTCCAGTTTCTACGTTAAGAAAAGTGACGAATTCAGTTAATAGCTTTGATTACGTGCGTGTCAGGTGTCACTGGTCGTGCCCTCACTCCCCATGATAACCCCTGCGATATAAAAACTTATTGCTATGCGGTCATAAAAACACTGGGCTACGCAACATGCCTGGCGATGCCGCAATCAATTTCTTAGACTGTCGCGAGTTTTTGTTAGTGTGGCGAATCATGCAGCTCTAGATGTTTTGGATACCCCGTCTACGTTAAGGAACGGGTTGGATTATGTGCTGTCCTTTACAAGTCTGTTTAAACTGCCGTTGCGCTAACCGTAGTATTTCAGCGTAATATGAGGGGAAAAAGTGGCGGTCAGGAGGACCGGCAGTTTCGTAGAGATGGTGGCCCGAGCAAAAACTTGGTGTGCTCGGGCCTCCGGGTCGGCACTAATTTCGAACGCTGCTGGCGGCACGGGAGCGATTTTTTCTCGTATTTTCACTCTCGTAATTGTTTTTACCAGAGCGCTTTGAAAGCTGACGGGAGCGAAATCGCTCTCCGCTCCCGTGTATTTTTTTCGATGGTCTATACCCACACGTATTTGTTACCAGATACCTAATTTAATTGTTATAATTAATTACACATCAACGCTACGAAATTTGAACGGCGCCATGACACCCGCAACCGTGCTGCCACCCCAAAAAATTTGCGTATTTGACAATTTATTTTGCACGTTACAGACCGAGGGCACAAAAGTGCAATTATATTTATACCTAAGTGCTATTTAACCGAACGATATTCATTTTAGGGCAAATTTATCCATATTATAACTGAAACTATATGTCGTTTATAAGATATTACAATCCTTTTGCTTTTAAATGAATAAATAAGAAACACCCTCGGTCTGTAGTCCTTGGCTGAAAAGTGGTTTTGCGCAACTTATCAGATCGTGCGCTCTGAGTGGCGCCACTGTCGTTGTAATCAAACTGTAGTCGTTAGTTTTAAAACATTAAAAAAAAAAATTTTCATGGTGATTGAACCATGAAACTATTTATGTAGCGCAATTATAACCTAAATTAGCTGAAAATAACTCTAGAACCTAGAGTAAACTCTCCCTTTAAGACTTTGGAGTTTGGTACCTGTGGTACCTTTGGTACCTTTGGACCTGTGACGTACTTCGGTTTGAAGAGCGGATTCACCGACCAATCGTAAGGCGCTGCGTTTGCCGATCGCTATGCGCATTGGGAGATGCGTACGTCACATGTCAACAGAAATGGCGCTCAGTATATTCGCCGCTCGTCACTTCGAATTTTTGTAACAGGTTATATTAGTTTAATACAGAGTATTGCGATACATAGTAAGTTCCCAGATAGCGGAGAAAGGTTTGTGTTGAGAATAAACCCAGTTTGGAAGTTCTAGTCTCTGAAAACGCACCAGCAAACCGGCCCGAGTGATTCACTCGGGCATTCCTCCGCACAAAAGGATAGGGAGGCTTTGTAACCCTATCCTCTTGGGTTTGGGTTACATTATTGACTAATAGTAATGCTGAGAGGGTCTATGTCCCCCGGGGTACTGCCGGAACGTACCCTGGTACTATATTATATGCCGAACCGTACCTCGCCTACTCCACTAACGAGTCTAGAGAGTCGCCTACGCCTACTACCTAACCCTAACCCGAACCCGAACCCTAACCCTAACCCTAACCATATCAAATAGTGGCCAGGGTACGTTCCGGTATACCGGACCGTACCCAGGGTACGTTCCGGCAGTACCCTGGGGGACATAGACCCTGGGGGATCCTGGGGGAGGCAGGCCTGCGGCAGCGATCCGCGGGCTATAGAGTATAGTACTAGAGGCTAGAGCTATATCTAGCCCGACCAGGCTGTGCGACGGATTGTCTATACAAATGCAGGTCCTAACCCTAGCGATACCGTTTCTCGGAGCTAGAGCTATATCTAGTGCTACTCAGCTAGTCGATACGAGTCTTACTCTTTAATAGGTGTCTCTCTTCGTATTTAAAATAGTCTATTGCCCAGTATTGACTATTTCAGTATTGGACTATAGGCCTATAGACTAATATTAATAAGGTTTAAGCTTACTCCAAGATATAATCACATATTGATATTGCTCTCGTCTTTACACACTCGAAGGCTTCAGTGTCTGCGTCGCTATCTACCACCAGCGCCTCTAACGGGAAAACACAACACTCATTTTAGACATTATTTCACATTTATTTGCGGCGTTATTTGTGCATGTACGAAATAATTAATAATTAATAATTATTTCATTTAATTTTGTTATGTTTATGTTTATTTGTTAATAATTACTAGAATAAAAAATAGCAGTGACGTCATTTGTACGGCGGTTCCGCATTTTCGCCAGATGTCGCTGTCGGTCCGCACGCTAGACTGGTACTCGCTCCCACCTCGATTACTCGATGGATCCACCTAAGCCGAGGGGTGGGACCGGGTACCAGTCTATACGTACGCCAGACCCAGGGTGGATGACGAAATCGCCAGCGCAAGCAGACGATCTCTTCCTGGCGGCAGCGAATTGGTGAAGACCAATTTGTGTGCAGAAACTTTGATCAAATATCATGCATACGGAGTTTTTTTTGTGGCTGGAAACACTAAAATAACAGACTAGGATGTTCTCTGGTCTAACTCAAGCAGAACGACAGTTTGGAAATTTCGAGTTTGGAGGAAAACTTTGTAAAAATCATTTCGCCGAGGCCGGTTTAGAAACGACCGTGCACTGGAGGGGCTGGAAAAAGACACGACACCTGAGACTTTTACAACAGCTACAGCTACGAAGATGTGGTACTGCATCGTATTATTCAGATTCAGGTAGGATTTTACTATTTTACTGTCGACTAGTAAGAACGTAGTGTTGTATGTATTATGTATGCCGGGAATTATTTGGGCATACTGATTACTGTATAGTGTAGTAAGAATGCGGGGGGTGGGGGCTGACTGCCAAGATAGCGGGCGCCAGAGAGTGGTCACAGAGAGCATACTTCTATCATAGGTAGAGAGATGTAGTCTATAGGTGTAAAAATGTCAGTCAGAGCGACCAGATACAGAACGGGTGTGTAAGGAAGTCAGGTGGAGCGACAGAGCCGTGTACATGTGAAGAGAGACAGACAGAGTAGAGTGAGCAGATAGACACAGAGAGAGAGAGAGAGAGAGAGAGAGAGAGAGAGAGAGAGAGAGAGAGAGAGAGAGAGAGAGAGAGAGAGAGAGAGAGAGAGAGAGAGAGAG
>NW_014577704.1:0-407 GCF_000485595.1 Priapulus caudatus
GTGTGTGTGTGTGTGTGTGTGTTTGTGTGGTGTGTGTGTGCGTGCGTGCGTGCGTACGTGCGTGTTAGGTTTAGACATACGGACTCATGCACACATTTACACACACGCGCGGGCGTATGCATATATGCGCGCTTGCGTGCGTATGAATGTGTGCATTGCGTCCGTGTGTCCAAACCTAACCCCAAAATTTACATAGTTGGCTGTTTATCATTTTCATACCAATGCAGCATAGCACACATACATATACGATGGCCCGCACGTCGCCTTGAGAAAACTATCCATGTCTTAGCTACGGTACCGTGACGACAGGTAAACTATCCATGTCTTAGCTACTGTACCGTGACGACAGGTAAACTATCCATGTCTTACCGTAAGGTGTTCCCCGTAAAGACATCTCTCTCGCTCTC
>NW_014577704.1:1839-6950 GCF_000485595.1 Priapulus caudatus
GGTCAATAAGGTTTATCCGACACTTACACTTCGGCATGAGTCAGCGGAATTACATTCATTGGTCATTTTCAATAAAGCCATAAAAATGGTAGGTCCCGCTGCAAACAAAAAAAGTTTTTCAATCGCTCCATCAGAGCATGTCTCAGAAGAATGTCTTAAAAATCTGCCTGTGGTCCACCATTGACCTTTAACTCTGTGACCCTTCCAACTTTTTCGGCAGCAGTGATGGCTTATTCTCCTACCAATTGGAATGCTAATACACGGACCATCACGAGCCTAGGTCGAGCGTTTAGATTTGTGCCCGCAATCTGATTTCCTCATTAAGTTAAGGAGGGAATGTTCCGCCTTCTTTTCAAAACCTCTTGACGCTTTGAATCTTTTGACCCCCAGCTTCGACATCCAACTCGTTTTCG
The DNA here is from genome assembly GCF_000485595.1 of Priapulus caudatus. Classification (NCBI taxonomy): domain Eukaryota; kingdom Metazoa; phylum Priapulida; class Priapulimorpha; order Priapulimorphida; family Priapulidae; genus Priapulus; species Priapulus caudatus. The sequence continues at coordinate 2,253 of NW_014577704.1, forward strand.
GGATTACCCCCCAGCCCGCGAATATCGTGACCGTACGTCAAGCGGTAATTTGTGCCGCTAACTGGTTCGGGACGGATGACGGACTGGACGGACGGATGGACGACAGACGACCAAGCGCACGGACAATCATCGCATTCTACAAGCTGCATCTGACTATGTCAGATGAGCTAAAAATGCCAAGTGGCCCGCATAAAATAAGCCTAAAATCGTCAGTGTAAACCTAGCCTAATACGGCATATCAGCATTGTTGTTAAAATGTCACAAGTTCCGGGTGACAAATGAAAGCAGTAACTAGGACACCATAGGACAACTAAATGACAACGTCACAACGTAAGGACAAGGTGATAATTAAAACACTCATTTTCAACTAAAGGACAATGTGATACCCAAAGCACTCTGTGAGAACTAAAGTACAATGCGATATAGCCAAAGCACCAGGTCACAACTGAAGGACAACGTGACAACTAAAGGACAATATAATAACAAGAGTAGATAATAACATGTACACATATAATACATAATACATACAGTATGTGTTATTATCTACTCTTGATAATAACCAAAGCACTGAGTCACAAGTAAAGAACAATATGATAACCAAAGCATCAGGTGACAACTTACGGACAACGTGATCATACGGTATTTCGGAGAAATCCGCTGCCACGTCACACACACACACACACCGGTCAGGTGACAAATAAACGTGGTTTCGTTTCGCGGAAAATAGCGGGTTTTTCCCCTCTCGTACTAGGTTTTGATTGAAATTAATAATAAATAAATGAAAAAGAATGAAGAAATGAAGAGAAAATGAAAATATATGATAAATTATTATAAAGGAAAGGTGAAAAAAAAATATATAAGATAAATTATAAAAATTATTATAATATTATTATTATAAAAATTATTCATGATAAGGGATAAAATATAAATAATGATATAATAATTATTATGATTAATATTAATAAAAAAATATTAATATAATAGAAATATATATGATGTGATATTTTGATTATAATATTGTGGATAGAAATTAAATATTAGAAGAATTTAAATAAAATGATGAAAATATATATAATTTTGTATATAAAGAAGGATAGTGATATAATAAGACACCTGATAAAATCAGATTACCTAGCACTAACCAAGTCTGACGAATATGCCACTCCGTCACGTAAGGCCGTATTAGTCATCGGAAACCGCGGCATTATACCGAGGAAGCGAATTAGATTATAAGTATAACATAGCAAGATTGCGCGTTCGATCGTCATCATGTGTTTGTTAGGCTTCTGCCCACGGCCAACACTCTCAGTAACACTATTGATCGTGGTGGATCACCTACGTAATGATGCATGCTTCCTTATACTTGTCGGCTGTCGCTCATGTAAATTAAATTTTGTTATATATCTATTACGTATGTATAATTATATATATTATATATATATATATATTATTATCATACATGATGGACGATATGGAACGCGCAATCTTAACTTCGTGTTCTAATGTGCTAATTCGCTTCCTTCGGTATAATAGCGGTTTCCGGTGACTAAATACGACGTGACCGTGACGGAGTGGCATATCGTCATAGTATATTATTATATATATACATATATATATATTATATATGATGACGTACTATCTATCTACACGTATTAAATAACGTGATTTCTCCACGTGGGAGTGTTGTTAACTTGGGCAACTAACTTTGCAATTGCATTGCAAACTTATATAATTATTATTATATATAATAATATCAAGAGCATATAAAGAAGAGCCTTTTTTATATGCTCTTGATAATATATATATAATATACTTGACGGATATTTGTGGGTATATACTTTAAGTTTGTAAGAAAATGGCGGGGATATACGTTACATACGTACGGAGAATCGTCGCAATGAATACAGGAATACAGGAATACAGGCAGGCAGGAAGGCAGACATGCATGCAGGCAGGCAGACAGACAGGACAGACAGGCTGCATGCAGCAGGCATTGCAGGCAAGCAAGCATGCAGGCAGGCAGGCATGCAGGCAGGCAAGCATGCAGGCATGGCAAGCATGCATGCAGGCAGGGCAGACTGCATGCAAGGCAGGGCAGACAGGCAGGAGGCAGGACGCAAGCAGGCAGACAGGCAGTGATTGCAGCATTGGCAGAGATTGCAGGACAGCAGACAGGCAGGCATGGCAGGCAGGCAGGCAGGCAGGGCAAGCGGGGAGGCAGGCGAGCAACCGACCAACATACACGCACACATCTGTCTAATAATACACACTATAATATACGAACCATAGCTGGGGACCACGTAAGATTTCCAATCACATCTTACTAGACAAGGAATGTAGTGTGAGCAGCATGTTGTTGTTGGTTCGCCCTCGTAAAACCGGACCAGCAGATATCCCCTCTATAACCCAACCTTCCTTTAAGACGACCAGAGAAGCAGCTTTCGCTCGCAATACGAACACGCGCATGCGCAGAGAGGCCGGGCCATTGACCCACATCCGTGCAATTCGGGTTAAAGTTCTCTCTCTCTCGCACGAGGTGCGAGTCTAACGTAGGACCCGAACACTCGCCCGTGCATGGATAGTGACGCATACTACAAACTATGTTGTAACTACATCATAGCGTTGTAAACACGCCAAGAGCACACACGCCAGTGTTTTTTTCGTCCCACAACATCTTAAGTTTGCAATGCAATTGCAAAGTTTGCAAGTTAACAACACTCCCACGTGGAGAAATCACGTTATTTATACGTGTAGATAGATAGTACGGTATACATATATATATATATCGGGCCGATGGGTGTGTGCACGCGATTATAGTGATGTTTAGACAATAGGTTGATTCATGTATGTCATGTATGTTCATGAATAGGTAGTCATGGATGTCAGGGAAAATCCACTCGAAGATAGAAACAACGCGATAATTGTTCATCGAAATCCAATCAAAATTCATGTAATCCAAATCAATCGAAAGGGCGACCGAAAAATGACGAGAAAATGAAAAACGTCAAATGAAAATGAAAATGAACTCGAAGTGAAGCGGAATCGAAACCGGTCCGCCGTAAGTTTCGTCGTGAAATACAATCCGTCGACTCGGACTATAACTATACACGCGGGGAGGGAGCTTGCATTTTATATTTATCAATCATGCTTTTATTACGTGATTTAATTGATATAGGCGTAAGAAGATATCAAGAGTCAATACTAGAAAATTTATATTATGGACTCGTGATGATATATATATCAGAAGTAGATAATAGAAAATATTTCCCTATTATCTACTTCTGATATAGATGCAACCGCAGTATATACGCTACACAACCCTCTCTAGCTGTATACGCCACACACACAAGTCCAATTACATTACAATCCATTACATTAAAGCCGCACTATGCGCATCCACACGCTAATTTCTCCAGTAAGTAGACTAGCAAATACTTCGTGTCATGCAGAATCATACTACCTTATGACAAAATAAACTCTATTTCCTCCCATTTCACTGCGCGTTGTCTTATAAAAAACATTTGAAAATACCTCCAATGTTGTTCAAATTCTCCGATGTTGTTGACAGTTTCGCGTTGCTCTGCCAAGCAACCGCACAGCGGTACGGGTGTAGCAAAGATAAAAACATGTGACGTCACCTAACCGCTTCGAGGCTAAATTGTTTGGCAAATCCTTTCGATTGATTGGGATTACATGAATTTTGATTGGATTTCGATGAACAATTATCGCGTTGTTTCTATCTTCGAGTGGGTTTTCCCTGACATCTATGACTACCACCTATTCATGAACATACATGACATACATGAATCAACCTATTGTCTAAACATCACTATAAATATAATCGCGTGCACACACCCACCCGCCCGCTATATATCGGAAGTAGATAATAGGGAATCCCATATTATCTACTTCTGATATATATATATATACCGTACTATCTATATGAACGTATAAATAACGTGATTTCTCCACGTGGGAGTGTTGTTAACTTTAAGTGTTGTTAACTTGCAAACTTTGCCATCGCATTGCAAACTTAAGATGTTGTGGGACGAAAAAAACACTGGCGTGTGTGCTCTTGGCGTGTTTACAACGCTATGATGTAGTACGTTTACAACATAGTTTGTAGTATGCGTCACTATCCATGCACGGGCGAGTGTTCGGGTCGTACGTTAGACTCGCACCTCGTGCGAGAGAGAGAGAACTTTAACCCGAATTGCACGGATGTGGGTCAATGGCCCGGCCTCTCTGCGCATGCGCGTGTTCGTATTGCGAGCGAAAGCTGCTTCTCTGGTCGTCTTAAAGGAAGGTTGGGTTATAGAGGGGATATCTGCTGGTCCGGTTTTACGAGGGCGAACCAACAACAACATGCTGTTCACACTACTTTCCTTGTCTAGTAAGATGTGATTGGAAATCTTACGTGGTCCCCAGCTATGGTTCGTATATTATAGTGTGTATTCTTAGACAGATGTGTGCGTGTATGTTGGTCGGTTGCTCGGCCTGCCTGCCCGCTTGCCGGCCTGCCTGCATGCCTGCCTGTCTGCCTGTCTGCAATCTCTGCATGGCTGCATCACTGCCTGCCTGCCTGCTTGCGTGCCTGCCTGTCTGCCTGTCTGCAATCTCTGCATGGCTGCATCACTGCCTGCCTGCCTGCTTGCGTGCCTGCCTGTCTGCCTGTCTGCAATCTCTGCATGGCTGCAT
>NW_014577704.1:6960-18368 GCF_000485595.1 Priapulus caudatus
TATATATATATATATATCACTCTCGCTGTATCACTCTTTCTTCCTCTCTCTCAGCTCCTCAGCTCTGTAGATCTTTCTCTTTTTTTATTTTCTTGAACTGTCTTTCACACACGCCCGCATACATGCTTGCTTGCTCGTCGGCACACGTGCGCCCACACGCACACACACGCAAACTCATAACATACACGCTGACACACGCACGCACGCACACGCACGCACACGCACGCACACGCAAACTCATAACATCAAGAGTAGATAATAACACAAGAGTGGGACACCCGATTCCCGCATTTTTAATCGAATTTCTCATCAAAATGTGCCACCAATAAAGAAGCAAGTGTATACGTTCCTTAGCTTATTATGACCACTAATCACTCACCTTCGTGGTACTGATATTCGTTTACATATATTTGCTAGCGTATTGCTGTAAATCATAATCTTGCGCGAGCTGAATTCGCACAATTTACCGCTATTGTGTGAGATGTTAAGACAAATTTTGAAGCTATAGTGGCGCCAATATTTAGCAACGAATTGTTTCCAAATCATTCGTGCCCCGATACACTGCCCCACATGAACGTATACACTTGCTTCTTTATTGGTGGCAAATTTTGATGAGAAAAATCGGTTAAAAATGTGGTCACGCACGCACACGCACGCACGCAAGCACACGCACGCACACACGCAAACTCATAACATACACGCTGACACACACGCACGCACCCACACGCACGCACGCGCACGCACGCAAGCACATGCACGCACGCAAGCACATGCACGCACGCACGATATGGGAGAATGATATGGGAGCTAAAAGCTGAGGAAAACGCGAGAAAGCGGTTGATTGAAGTGAGTGGAAGATTGAGTGGTAGTTGGTGATAAAATATTGACACAGAGAGAAACGTTTATAGTAGATAATCAAGATGGAGAGAAATGAAATGCCTTCGAGAAATTCCTCGTGTGAGATAAGATGGAGTTATATCTATGATGGTTCCGTGTCATTCAGACATGCTGGACTCACTCACCGTTGATTGAGTGCGGAACTACTGCTGTCCACCTACGTTAGTACTTACGCAGGAAATTCTTCATTTCATTCATATTTGTTCGGCGCACCCGGTCGAATCGCGCGTTATAAACTTCCAGTTGCTTATACTGGTACCAAATGGTTTGACCAATTCAGTCGTAATCTCTCGTAACGACGAGGTTCAGTCTATATGTGGAAGGCAGGTTATTGGCGTAGCTGTGAGATTAATTTGAGGCTTAGATGAGAACAGGGACAGATGAAACTTAATTATGGAAAGTGGATAAAATCGCGAAAGAGGAAAAAACCGAGCGACCGGTATGAAGATAGAGAGAGAGAGGGGGAAAAAGAGAGAAAGAGAAAGAGCGATAGAGAGAAGGGGGGGAGAAAGAGAGAGAGAGAGACCGACACAGAGAGAGAAACAGACAGAGAGNGTTCGTAATCTCTCGGTAACGACGAGGCGTTCAGTCGTATATGTGAAGGAGGTTATTGGCGTAGCTGTGAGATTAATTTGGCTTAGATGAAGAAACAGGGGAAGATGACTTAATTATGAAAGTGGATAAAATCGCGAGAGAGGAAAAAACGCAGGCGAACCGCGTATGCAAGATAGAGAGAGAGAGGCGGCGAAAAAGAGCGAAAGAGGAAAAGAGCATAGAGAGAAGGGGGGGAGAAGAGAGAGAGAGAGACGACACAGAGAGAGAAACAGACAGAGAATGAGAGAGAGAGAGAGAGAGAGCAGAGAGAGCAGAGAGAGAGAGACGAGACAGAAGAGAGAGAGAGAGAGAGAGAGCAGAGAGAGAGAGAGAGAAGAGATGAGAGAGAGAAGAGAGAGGGCAGGAGAGGGAGGAGAGAGAGAGAGGAGAGCGCGCGAGAGTGAGAGAGAAAGACAGACGCGTGAAAGCGAGAGAGAGAGAGAGAGAGAGAGAGAGAGAGCAGAGAGAGAGAGAGATGAGAGAGAGAGACAGAGAGACAGAGAGAGAGAGAGAGAGGAGAGGAGAGAGAGAGAGAGAGAGAGAGAGAGAGAGAGTATGTCTTTACGGCCGAAACACCTTACGGTAAGACATGGATAGCTTTACCTGTTCGTCACGGTACAGCTAGCTAGCATGGATTAGTTTTACCTGTCGTCACGGTACCGCTAGCTAAGACATGGCATAGTTTTCTCAATGGCGACGGTGCGGCCATCGTATATGATGTCTGCCTATGCTGCAGTTGGTATGAAAATGATTAAACAGCAACTAGTAAATTTTGGGGTTAGTTTGGACACACGGACTCATGCACAACATTCTACGCACGCAAGCGCGCATATATGCATACGCCGCCGCGTGTAGTGTAATGCTGTGCATGAGTTCCGTATGTCTAACCTAACACGCACGTACCGCACGCACGCACGCACGCACACACCACACAAACACACACACTTTCACACACACACACACACACACCACACACCACACACACACACACACACACACACAGCACGCACACGCACACACACACACACACACACACACGTACGCCACATTACGCACACACACACACACACACACACACACACACACACACAACACACACACACCACACAAACACACACACACAAACACACACACACCACACAAACACACACACACACACACACACACACACAGCACAACACAACACAACACACACACACACACACACACACACGCACACATACACACACACTGCCATCAGGCGACATGTATAGGACACGTAGGCAGATAATCAGTAGAGCGAGGACAGGAACAGGACGACGGCGACAGAGGACGGAAGGACACTGAACGAAGCATGACATTTATCATGCAGTAACAGCGACAAGAATGTGAATAAGCCCAGCCCCCGTGTCTAACTATGCCAACTCGCGGTGGGGGGGGCCAAAACGCGGGGCGGAGCAGTTATGAACTTGACTAGATATCCGTTCGAAGTTCTTTCTGATTTCCTCGAATCTGGTTTTATCTCAACCGCAACAGCAGGGCGTGCTGCCACCTATGCGGCGACTGGACCCCGAAATAAACATCCGATTGAGATGCCACGATGCGAGCTGTCTGTCAGCGATGTTTGTGTCTGTGCAGAAAACGATAGAAGCTAGCGTTGTACCTATTCTATACTTCCTGCGGCTTTTGAAGTCAGTAGTCTTTCTCTGCTTTCTCTCATCTTCCTCCTCCTGCTGTTCTTGCTGTTATCTCTCGCCTTACCCTTCTCCCCCTCTCTTTATCTCTTTAGCCCTTGCCTCTCGCCTCTCTCTCTCGCGCGCGCGCGCTCTCTCTCTCTCTCTCGCGCGTGCGCAGTCTTCTCTCTCTCTCGCTATATATATATATATATCTCTCTTGCTCTTTCTCACATCCGCTGTCTTTCTCGACCCCTCTCACACCAGCCCATGCTCTCCTCTCCTTTCGCTCCCCATCCTTTACCCTCACTCGCTCCTCCGCCTTCTCTTCTCGATTGTTCACTCATTCTTTTTCTCACGCTCCCCATCGCTTGCCCTCCTTTCCGTGCTCACAAGCAGGCAAACAAGCGTGATTGCGCAAGACCTCATTTCCTAGAATTCGTCTGCCATCTGCTGCCGTCTGCGCATGCGCGTCGGCCATCACACGCGACACACGCTGTCACGCGGATAGATAATTTGAGTGATAATTTTTATCCAGTGACAAGGATTGTTGTGCATGCAGTGTTTCTCCGCGTGTGTGGATGATTACTCTGTTAGGTAGGTGAATAGTAATGATTGATTTACATTATTTGTGTAATTTGTTCATTTCCTCATCTATTCTTTTATCTATTTTATATATTATCTATCATCTCATTTCCATCTATCCATCTATCCTGCCATTACCATGCATCCATCTCATCATCCCATCCATCCTATCATCCATCTCATCCCATCCATCCAGTGCCATCCAATCTCATCCATTAGCCATCGCATCATCCATCCATCCAATCTCATGCTCAGATAATAATATATATATATAATACTATATATATATATATATATTATATATATATAATATATATAGAGAGAGAGCAGAAATATTGGAATGAGCAACAACGGAGATAATAATTATATATGCACTAACGTTTTCACTGTTATCTAGCTCTTCAGCTGCCATAAATCAACTGAATATATATATATATAGTACTATATATGCACATGAAGAGCTAGTTAACAAGAGAAAACCGTAGTGCGCATATTATTATAATCGTCGATATATATAATAATATATATATAATCTATATTATAATATATGGATATATATATATATCAGGAGTTAATGAGACAAATTTGTCTTAATTAACTCCTGATATATTAATATATATATAATATCTATTTATTTATCTGCATTAACTCGTGATAATACTATATATATTATATATATATATAGTATATATATAATATTATTATATATATCGCGTTGTGTCAAGGTCTCGCGTGCGCTGTCGTAGATCTGTGATTTACGATCCATTTTACCACCTAGGTATCGCTTACAAGGCGATCCATTAGCAGCACTTCATTCCTCTAAACCTGCAGATATATATATATAAACTATATATATATATTACCAAACCCCTTCCCGCGGTTATTTATTAATACATGTCACCGCCGGGTCAAAGGTTAAATCATATCTGTCTCTTTCGCGGTGGCAGGTCGGCGATGTGACTTTAGGGGTGTTGTTATAGTTTGTGGATGGAAGCGTAGGTACAAGTATATGTGCGGCTCATATATAACGGGCTATTAGTCTGTAACACCGTGCCATCTGTAGAGCGGGGGGTATAAACTCATAAAACCATGGTCATAATATCGTCCGTGGATACGTTAACGAGGGCACGCGTGTTAACCGCAACGCGCTCCCGCCACTCCCTCTCTCTATATATATATCAGCTCTCCCCCTAAGTTCTCTCTCTCCTCTCTCCCACCATCTCTCTTTATCTCTCTATATATCTATCTCGCTCCCTCTCCCGCCCTCTTTTTTCTCCCTCTCGCCCCATCTCGCTATCTATCTACCTATTAATATATCTATTTATCGCGCTATCTATCTATCTATCTATATCTATCTATCTGTCTATCTACTATCTATATCTATCTATCTATCTATCTGTTCTATCTATCTATCTTATATCTATCTATCTTATCTATGCTATCTATCTATCTATCTATCTATCTATCTATCTATCTATCTATCTATCTATCTATCTATCTATCTATCTATCTATATCTATCTATCTATCTATTCATCTATCTCCCCCTCCCTCTCTCTTCCTCCTAATTACAGTTTCTAGTTGTTGTTCTCGAGGTGACAACCAGGAAATCTCGTAAGATACCGCAGATGTGCTGTTGTTCGTGCGTAGCTCACAGAACCCTTACAAGTGTGAACAAGAGAAATGATAACAAGATTGCTCCCCTCCTGGCCCTCGCCCACGCTCACCGCCTGCGCTAGCTCATGCCTCACGCCACGCTCACACTTCGCCCACGCTCACACCTCGCCTAGCTGGCACACAGTATTAAACCTTCGTCTTTTGTTATTATCGTCCTCGATACATGCTTCGCTCGTGTTCAGAGGATAATCAGAACGCGTATCAGCTTTCCTTTTCTCTTATTGTTTACTCCTCTCCTTCCTTCCGCCTCCCACCCTTCGCAACACCTCCTCCCCCCGCACCACTTCTCCCCCCTATACCGCGCAATGAGAGAGGACATGTCGCTAGTTTTTTTTGTGCGCGATGTTCTCTTGTTTCGAACTCGCTGCAACCCGATTGTTGGCGCGCAATCACGGGTTTACAGTGGTTATTTCCCGTCGAGTGAGTCTATTGAAGAAATTTCTATTGCGGTTTGCACGCGTTTTTAGGTGTGATTCCAGGAAGAGCGTTCCGAGGTTGCGCGAGGCGGGGAACAAGAATTGTTAAATTTTCGAATCGAATGGCATTGCGGCTTTCGTTTTTGTTTCCGTACACACTTGGCTGCTGTTATGTACGCACCAGTGAAAAAAATACACGGGGGCTCGGGGCGATTTAGCCCCAGAAATGCCAAAAAGAGCCCCGTAAATTTGTATAGAGTTCAATGCAAACACAATTTTAGAGTGCTATTTTCATGCACGCGAGCTTGAAAAGTAGGCCCCCGAAAAATAAATATTATTTTTTTCCCTGGTACGCACCATTTCTATTCCACATCGTCAAATATACATTACATATCATCACGCACCCACGTACAAGGCAGCCGTGTGCGATACATGAATTATATATATATATATATATTCAAGAGCGTATTAAGAAGGAGGGGCATCGTAGGGGCAGCGGTTGTTTTATATTAGCGAGGTAGTGACAGCTGATCAATAATACCGCAATAGAATCGTCAAAATAAAACGGCAAAGTTTATTATTCGCCTAATACTGCAACATGGTTTCAGCATTTCACCGTTGTAGCGCTCTCCTTCTTTATACGCATCTTTGATATATATCATATAACTATTATATCAATATCATATATCTTTTATACGCTCTCTTATCATCAATACGTCTCTATTATTCACTCCTGTATATATCATATACTATATATATCATATCTCTCTCTCTCTCTATATATATATATATATATATATATATATATATTATATATATATATATATAATATATAATAATCAGGCAGCGTATAATGACAAATTTTACGAAATTCACGTATTTGTCATTATACGCTCCTGATATATATATATATCAAGATATTATACAAGCTTCTTTATCTCTCTCTCTCCTCCTCTCTCTCTCTCTCTCTCCTAATATAATATATATATATATATATATATATATATATATATATATATATATAATATATAATATATATAAGCGCCCGCGCGTGTGTGTGTTGTGTGTGTGTGTGTGTGGTGTGTGTGTGTGTGTTTGTGTGTGGTGTGTGTGTGTGTGTGTGTGTGTGTTGTGCGTGCGTGCGTGTGCGTGTGCGTGGCGTGCGTGTGTGTGTGTGTGCGTACTGGCTGCGGGCGTACGTGTGTGTGTGTGGTGTGTGTGCGTGTGTGTGTGTGTGTGCGTGTGTGTATGTGGTGTGTGGTGTGTGCGTATACTATGCAATAAAATTGATGTTCGGTGCTCTTCAGAAAAAAGCTTTTACCGCCAGCGCTGCGTGGTTCGTTACACGGTCAACACGCCGCGTGAACGTACGTGCCTCACCTTTCTCCCTCATCCCCTCCTCCTGCTCCCTCTTCCCCTCCTCCTCTCTCCCCTCCTCGCCCTCCTCCCCTCTTCCTCACCCTATGTATAGCAGGGCGGTCGGTTCGTATTCTCCGATCTGGCTCGATGTTCCTGGAAAGCGTCACACGTCACGCGCGCACGTGCGCCATTTACTATTTAGATGCAATCATAGCGTTTCCCCCGCAGGCATGCTACGCGCACACAGACCGCGGCGCGCGCGACCACGCACACGCAACCGCACGCAGCGCACACGCCCGCACACACGCACACACACGCACGCACGCACGGCACAGCACACACACACGCACCACGCACACGCACGCACGCACACGCCACACGCACCGCGCGCACACACACACACGGCACACGCAACGCACGCAACACGCACACACAGCACACACACGCGCGATAGCACGCAGCGCACAGCGCAACGCACCGCGCACGCACACACGGCGCGCGCACACACACACGCACGACGCAGCGCACGGACGCATGCCTCGACCAGCACGCACGCACGCACGACACGCACGCACGCACGCACGCGGCGCACGCACGCACGCACGCACGCCACACACACCCACACACCACTCACACACGCACAGCACACGCACCGCACAACACACACACACACACACCACACACACACACACCCACACCACACACAAAACAACATCGTAGACACGTCGCATGACACTACTACTACTCAGCTGATATATCTACAAGAGCTAATAATACTACTTCACCTATCATGCTGCTTTGATATCTACCACGTACAGATATCGTAATACTAAAAGTATACTTAAAGCTAAAGTCACACAAGCTCGCCGGACGGGCCGGACGCTGCCGGACTGATCGCGGGGAAGTCCTTGTTGGGCTCTGGACGGGCCTGGACGGTCTGGCCCGGTCCGGGGTGGTCCTTGATGGTCCTGCGCATCCGGGATATCGCCCCGGAAGTTTTAACATGTTTTAAAATTTCCGGGGTGATCCGGGACGGTCGGGAAGTTTTCCCCATCCGGGTGGTCCTGGACGCGTCGCGTGGCGCGTCCGTGTAGGTCGCGGGACAGTCGCGTAGTGGCACCGTGTTGAACCGGCCCAGCCGTGTTGAACGCGGGCCGCATCCGTGCCATCCGTGTCGTTTTGTCGGCCACGGATCACTACGGATCAAGCCGGACCCAACACGGATGGGAGCACACGGATGGGCAGGACGGGGCCGGACCAGGCCGGATCAGGTCGCGTGGCGGTCCGAGGCAGTCCGGGCGGTCCGTAGTGACTCCGTGCTGGCCGGCTTCAATCCGGGCTCAATCCAGGATGGTCCGTGGGCGTTGCCGTGCTGGTCGGCCCGATCCGGCCCGATGATGCTTTTTTCACCGGATCGCCACGGATTATAAATTTTACGGTCGGCGGGGAGATCCTGCCCCATCCGCGTAATTCCGTGGACAGTCGGCCCCGTGTGACTTTAGCTTAAGCAGATAAGGTCTATAATGAAATAAAATATTATATCGATGAAATAAAATATATATATATATGACATATATAAATATTATATAAAAAATGATTAAATGACCTATGTTGACTGGCTCGTTAGCTATTTCTGACTAATATATATATAATATATAATATATATAGGGTTAGGGTTAGGGTGGTCAGAAAAGCTAAACGAGCCAGGACAAACAGAGGTCAGGGGACTAGACCCTACGAGCTATACTTAGGAGATATCTCCGCGTAAATTCATTGTCGACTATCGCGTTTCGTACTAATCGCGTTACAAGGTCACCCGGGGTCACGTAAACATGCGTTCATTGTCGTTCTAAACGTGAAATTCTGGCTGTAAAATATACACGAACTTCTCTGAATGTGCGTTGTGTAACCGAAAGTTAGTGAAACACAAAGCAACACGCAGCACAGACATAATGTGTGTATGCAGGTGAGGACTATGTGTGTGTGTGTGTGTGTGTGTGTGTGTGTGGCGTGTGCGTGTGTGTGTGTGTTGTGTGTGTGTGTGTGTCGTGTGCGTGCGTGCGTGCGTGCGTGCGTGCGTGTGCGCGTGTGTGTGTGTGCGTGGCGTGCGGCGTGCGCGTGCGTGCGTGTGTGATGTGTTGCCATCATGTTGCAGTGCGACGACGCGACACGTCGACGACGCAGGTGTGGCGTACACAGGTGCGAATCTTAATGGCGACTCGGAGCAACACCGGCGGCAATGCAAGACACGTCAGCTAGTCGCCAACAGACGGACGGCCAGCACGGCCGAGCTCCGACACTGGTCGCCCACAATCAGGGCATTAGTAAGTATGACGATTCGTACAAAAACGCTAAAAATAAATAAAAGCCTATAATTCACGCGTAGACGGCGCGGCGCGTGTCTTATGCTTGGTTATTGCTTGATGATTATTATTTGTTGCTTTATTTGCTTGATATTCTTCTTATCGATTTGATTTGGTTTGATTTGATTTTCTTCTTATCGATTTTATTTTATTTTATTTTATTTGGNCTATATTTCTTTATTTTCAAATTTTGTACAGGGGAGAGATAGTGATCCGCTAGGGGACGGCTCTGATTGGCTAATTTTGTCTCTTATTTATTTTTATTATTTTTGGCTAATTTTGTCTCTTATTTATTTTTATTATTTTGGGCTAATTTTGTTTTATTTTAGAATTAGGGTTAGGGTTATGGTTAGGGTTAGGGTTAGGGTTAGGATTAGGGTTAGGGTTAGGGTGAACTGATTTTTATATCCACAACACATAATAATGCGCCATCTAGCGAATCACTATCTCTCCCCTGAGACCTACTATTTATTTTCTTGGGGGTTCTGTATTTTTCTTTATTTTTTTCTTTTCTTTTTCTTCGTCGTTTATCGGCTTCCTCTTTCGCTTCTTCTTTCTTCTTTTTCTTCTTCCTCTTCTTCTTCCTCTTCTTCTTCTTCTTCTTATTCTTATTGTTATTCTTGTTCTCTTCCTCCTTCCTTGTCTTTCCTTTGCTGTCATCATTATTGCCGTCTACTTTTGCATCTTTTTTCTCTTCTACTTGCATATTGTAGCGAGCAATATTATACCTGAAATTGTACCCCAATGTTAGTTAATTAAAACTTAGTAGTAGTTATACGTGGGAACAGGCGCTCCCAGGTACCTTAGCCAGCTGCAAGGACACCGGATCCTTCTTCTCACACTACACCTTTTCAACACTATCTTCATCTCTGCTGTTTGTTGTCGTCGTATTGATACTATATGTTGTATCAAGTGGGCTATTCGTGTAACCAGGGGTTTTAATAATGACAAATGTCAAATACTTTGTTATTATTAACTCCTGGTGTAACGCAGTGCTGGCGAGGTTTTCTGCTGAAACGACACTTCGCATTATTGCGCGCCAGCAGAAAAATTACGTTTACAGCACACTAGTTTTTGCGCTATGTGTACAATTGAGAGTATACAGTTTTCATTAGTGGTTGGCTACGCAGTTGCATGACGTTGCAAATAAATCTACAGAAGAAAAACTCGATCGTTTTCCATGCGGATTTCCTCCGCACTTTTCGTTTCGACTACCGGTTTTCATACGCTAACCAAACTTGTCCCCGATTAATGCATGCAGCCCCCCCCCCTCTTCCCCGAATTCATTTCGTCATTGATAGATAGGTTTAGAGAGAAGAAGAAATGTGCTGATAACGCCAATTCGCAAAATTCGCTAATCGTTATCCATCTGTGGTGATACGAAGTAGACTTCGGTTCGAAACCCTCCGTTGTACTCTTACGCGTGGCCTTGACCGTGCGAAATGCCACGCCTGTGGTAGATTTGCCACGCCTGTGGTAGATTTGCCACGCCTGAGGTAGATTTGCCACGTGTGAGGTAGATTTGTCACGCCTGTGGTAGATTTGTCACGCCTGAGGTAGATTTGTCACGCCTGAGGTAGATTTGCCACGCCTGTGGTAGATTTGTCACGCCTGAGGTAGATTTGGCACGCCTGAGGTAGATTTGTCACGCCTGAGGTAGATTTGTCACGTCTGAGGTAGATTTGTCACGCCTGAGGTAGATTTGTCACGCCTGAGGTAGATTTGTCACGCCTGAGGTAGATTTGTCACGCCTGAGGTAGATTTGTCATGTCTGAGGTAGATTTGTCACGCCTGAGGTAGATTTGTCACGCCTGAGGTAGATTTGTCATGTCTGAGGTAGATTTGTCACGCCTGAGGTAGATTTGT
>NW_014577704.1:19882-22382 GCF_000485595.1 Priapulus caudatus
AGGGGGACGGGTAGGGGAAGGGAGAGGCGGAGGAAGAGGGGGATGGGGAGGTAGAGGAAGAGTGGAGACGGAGAGCAGAGGCAAAGGGAGAGGGAGGTGGAGGGGAAGGGGGATGGGGTTTTTAAATTCAATCAAATCTGCTTGCGAGGGGTAATGCTATCCCACGGGCGTGGAGGGAGGTGACCGCAATGTGGCAGCACTAGTGTTGGGATTAGGGTTAGGGTCAGGGTTAGGGTTAGGGTTAGGGTTAGGATTAGGGTTAGGGTTAGGATTAGGGTTAGGGGTTAGGGTTAGATTAGGGTTAGGATTAGGTTAGGGGTTAGGGTTTTTGGCATTCATGATATCTGTCCCACAACCATAGATTAATTTTTGTGGATCACAATGCCTATTATATAGCGCCGGCGAACATATATTATTAATTTTTGTGTGAGTGTTAGTGTTGCGGTGTTGCAGTGAGGGTTACCGTTAGGGTTAACGTTTTGAACGTCATCGTCAACGTTATCACGTGACCTCCCTCCAACACCTTTTGTGTGGATCCGCCTGCCTTTTGTTTTTGTGTGGATAGCGGAGCAAGTGTGTAAATATATCTCGCAAGTGTGTAAATATATCTCGCAAGTATGTAGATATATCTCGCAATAGTGCAGATATTTCTCGCAAGTGTGTAGATATATCTCGCAATTGTGTAGATATATCTCATAAGTGTGTAGATATATCTCGCAAGTATGTAGATATATCTCGCATGTGTGTAGATATATCTCATAAGTGTGTAGATATATCTCGCAAGTATGTAGACATATCTCGCATGTGTGTAGATATATCTCGCAAGTATGTAGATATATCTCGCATGTGTGTAGATATATATCTCATAAGTGCATGTAGAATATATCTCGCATGTGTGTAGATATATCTCGCATGTGTGTAGATATATCTCGCATGTGTGTAGATATATCTCGCATGTGTGTAGATATATCTCGCATGTGTGTAGATATTTCGCATGTGTGTAGATATAATCTCGCATGTGTGTAGATATATTCGATGTGTGTAGATATATCTCGACAAGGTTGTCGTAGATATATCTCGCATGTGTGTAGATATATCTCGCAAGTGTGTAGATATATCTCGCAATGGTGCAGATATATCTCACAAATATGTAGATATATCTGGCAAGTGTGTAGATATATCTCGCAAGTATGTAGACATATCTCGCAAGTATGTAGACATATCTCGCAAGTATGTCAAGTTTATTCCTCCAGTAAGCCAGTTCATTTGTTTTAAGAATCTGTGATGCTGTGTCTGTCGTTTGCCGTGTATTATCTGGTATCCATATTCGTTATGGAATTAGCATAGTTCAATGCTAATAACGAGACTGCTTACATGTACATTTGGATATCATTCCTTACAAAGATTAGCTTAAAAAATTACACAACATCTAACTATGTCGGTGCGTCGGCTATGTAAAGAATGTTCGCATATTACAGTTGCGTAATACTGCGTGTGTAAAATGTGAACAACCCGCAACGCACCGATGAAGCGCTATACGTTCAAATCATCAATTTTACCAACATTGTACGATCTAAAAAATACACCATCGTCGCGAAATTGTATATTCCAATCAAACTGCTACAAATAATTTTCCACCAGCTATTACCATCACAGGCGTAAAAACCGAAATTGCGTAGAAAAACAAACATTACGTAGTAGGATAAGATTACAACACTAATGTTCGTAAAATAGCATGAAATTACATGGAAATAATAAGAGCGTATTACAGAGAATGCATTCCCACTGTGTGGAATGCAGAGCATCGTGCGGAAACTGCGGTGGATTACTGTGGTAATGCCTTTAGAAGCGAGTCATACGTGCCCCCCCACCGGCGTCGAATGTGTTTACATTCAGTGCTTGATTAATCATACAGCTCGGCTGTAACGCCCCGCAATCCACGGCTGCCACGATGTACGCGAGATGGCAGCGAGTAAAACGCCAAATGCATTTTAACGTCAATACGAAACTCTCTGAACAGCATTACTATACTGCTTGCGTGCTTGCTTGCTGCTGCTGCTGCTGACGGCTGTGCCCTGCTGCTGCTGCTGCTTATACTGCTGCTGGCTATCTGCTGCTGCTGTTACTGCTTGTGCTGCTGCTGCGGCTGCTGCTGCTGCTGCTGCTGCTGCTGCTCTGACTGCTGCTACTACTGCTGGCTGCGCTGACTAGTAGGTGGTGGTGAGGTGTGGTGGAGATGGTGCTAGTGGCTGTGTGTTGTGCTTGCTGTTTGTGCTGGCCTGCTGCTGCTGTTTCGCTGTGCTCTACTGTTATGCTGCTGCTGCTGTTGTGGCGCTACTACTACTGCCTGCTGCTTGCTTGGCTGCTGCTGCACTGCTGCTGTTGTGCCTGCTATTACTTGCTGCCGCTGCTGTTGCAGCTACTACTACTACTTACTGCTGCTTACTATTACTATCTGCTTGCCTACTGCGGTGCCTGCTACTGCTGCGTACTACTGCTA
>NW_014577704.1:27382-32382 GCF_000485595.1 Priapulus caudatus
TGAGCGGGGAAGGCAGCGACAGCTCGTGTGATGTGAGGTGAGTGATGTGCTGACTGTGATGTGATGGTGAGCGATTCGTGAGTGAGTGAGTGGAGTGAGTGAGTGAGTGAATGAGTGAGTGAGTGACCATCTGGAGGGGAGTCTCCGTACGTTTAGGTCGCCCATCGGTTCCTCGATCGGCTCTCACACGCAATTCTCTAGCGTGGGACAGCGACGCTGCGCAGCACGCGTTGCGTGGACAGCGACGCTGGCGAGTGTGTGTGGATGTATCGGCTTGACGATGCGTCGTTGCGTGAGAGATGTCACTCTTAAGCCGATGCGTGCAAGTGTTGCGGTTACTTTATGAGATGGCTTGAGATGGCTTTCAGGATGTGGACTGTTGTTCGTTTAGAGGGGAGAGGGCGCGCAGGGAGGGGAAGGGGGAGCGTTCAGGGGCGCGCACGGCGCGTTGTGTATGTCGGGGGAAGCCGCGGTTATGTCTGGTGTGAATTGTCGCGCACACATGAATTCGTTGAGCGTTTTCGACGTTTGTACAGAAACTGCTTGATGGCCTAGCATCCCCAGGGAGTGTGTGGGTGGGTGGGGGGATGTGGCTTCCGTTAGAAGACTTTCTGATCGAAAATCCCATTCCAAACCGAGGCAATTCTATACTGTGGAATTGTAAGCACAACGTATTGCTTACCAGATAGGTAGCCTCTGCAATTGCCTTTCGATCGAAGCCCGTAGTTGTGATTGTTGAGCCGACTTAAGAGTTTACTGCATCGAATCAAAAAGCTAATAAACTAATAATTTATTAGTTCTTGATCGTATTGCTTATGATTTTGCATATATTAATTAACCGTTAGTTCGCGATATTAACTATATATAGGAAGCTGCTGTTGCAGCTGGTGCCAGGTCTAATTATATCTATCTTAGCTAATTACTCATCTAAATGTCAAATGTATAATTAGTCGGCAGGTGACGTGAGCGCGGATTGCGATTTTTTCTTAGTTATAATGGAGTAAGAATAAGACGTGTGAGAGGTTGTCACGTGTCTAGTTATATTCGTATTATGGAACACAGCGCGTGGGCGCATCAAACACATATTTGGTAAGGTTATTCTATTGATTATTAATTATTATTATTATTATTATTAATAATCTATAAATGGTTATAATTTAACGTGTTTATTTATGAATAGGCTACCCCCCTAACGAAAGGTCAGCGGCGCCATCTTTGATGACTGTGCGACGCGTGAAGCTTACGACCTGCACGCGATGTATACGTCACATATGTTTTATGCAACCTTCGCTGTCGCTCGTTAACGCTGCGACTAGGTTCTGCGGCAGAGCGTCACACGGAGACCGCAGCATCGGTGTTGGCCTCACTGTTGACAGCGTCGCGAGCATAGTGCAAGGTGTAATTATGCACTCCCGCAGCGGGAAGTCGATTTATTGGCCGACCGGTCGGGTGTATAGAAACCGTTCTCTAGTGACCGCGGGTCTGTTTAGGCTTCCTCTCCCCATCCCCTCCCCTCTCCCTCTTCCCTCTTCCCCAAAAGAAGAAGCGTCGAGAGGTCTGGAATATTTTCTACTTACCGCCACAATCTGAATCGTTGACCCGTACCCGTCCTACGAGCTCCGCAGCACTGCCCTCCGCTATGCTCTTCACGGAGGTCTGATAACCCCCTCCCCCTCTCCCTCCCCTCCCCCTTACCCTTCCCCAAACAAGAAGCGTCGAGAAGACTGAAATATTTTCTACTTACCGCTACAATCTGATCGTTGACCCGTACCCGTCCGTCGAGCTCCGCAGCACTGCCCTCCGATATGCTCTTTACGAAGATTCCCGATATCTCCTCTGCAACAGCGAAACCGGCGACAAAATGAATTTCAAAGACATCTAAATCGGGTGAGGTGGGGGGGGGGGGAAATTTGCATCGGGGAAGGCAATACCATCACTCAGAATTGAATTCGGCGTCGTTGAATTCGCCCGAGGCGCTGGGAGGGGTTCCTTTTATAGCGGCGAATTGCGGCGACGATTCGAGAATGCAAGACGACAAACGTCTACAACTAGCACGAGAAAGTTATAGTCACCCAGCGAGCGCCTGCATATATCTGATATCGGTTTTCTCTAATTCTTATTAGTTAATATATATTCTTATTTATAAATTAATATTTATTACTAATGATATTCGGAGACGCGATCGGTTTCGCGGACCGGCCGCCGGTTAAACGGATAACGAGGAAAAGCGTTTGATAGCTCTGCCCACTTTACTCAGAACGACCAAATTACGATTCTGAGATGCAAGAACGCATGTAAGAATCCGCGAGAACTAAGCACCAAGTCTGTGAAAAACGAATATATAATGGCTATACGCCGTATCGTATCAGAGGTTGTTATCTTCTGTTGTAGATCTTTTTTTTGTCTCGTCTAAAAAGATACACACCTACATCGTTTTTCACAAATTACAGATAATAATATCATTGGTTGTTTCCATAAGGCCGTTTTTTTATACTGAAACATCTACGTCACAATAATCCACTAATTTCCTTGCTTATATTATGCTAATTATAACTAACATCATTTTCATCCGCAAGAGGTCGCCTTTGTAGCAGCCAGGCACCGATATTTACCTCATTACCGATTTACGGCATCTGACCAACATCTTGCATGACTAGCTATATAGACTGGCTACTACTAGTAAAGACCTAAACTAATAAAAATAGCTGTTCTTAGTCTATATGCTAGCTAGTAGTGCAAGAATGAACGCGCCCACCTGCTTTCCAACCTCTTTCCCATGACCAGAAGGCGAAAAGTGAAAAAGTATTGTGAAAAAGAAGAAAAAACATATTTGTAGAAAACGTAAATTTCATCTAGATAAGACTGTCAATGCGGTAAGTACGTTACAGACATTTTCATTGCTAAACGCATTACTTTGGGGGCTTACCCACATTTTATAGGCCTACTATAACTTTGAGTCGAACCTGATGTTTGTTGCTATACAAAGTTCGCAGAATGAATAGTAACTCACATATATTATACTACATATATAATATTTCTGTCACATAGAAACTTTAACAGTACTCTGGTTACTTCCCTGATTAACCCTGTCGGAAATACCATCCTTTATACGCAACAATAAAAAATGCATTTAAAAACCTTTTTTATAAATAAATCAACGAAACCTCTCGTTAATCTATCACATCGGCTAGCTGCTAGCAGGATGTTGCCGGTTGAAATTTCCTTGAAAGGGTTACGCGTTTGATGTCACGTAAGCGCTTTGCGAAATAGCAGCTTAGCCGACCAAGTCTAGCCTTTACACGGCAGAATCAAACGTACATGCACATCGCAGACACGCCCGCGTTTCCCTGCTCCCCACGCACGTATTAGTAGACGAGCTAAGGCACATAATTGTGCACTTTTTGACAATAGCATGAAAATTGGCACATAGTTAGTTTAAGATATGTACATTCGTATAAGATCGGATACCCATCTCCATCGACATAGTATCTGGGCGCCATCTTGAATTTCAAAATGGCCGCCATTAAAATCCATTATCCTTTATTTTTCAGCTACTATTCAACATAGAAACACGATCTTGGTGTCAAACCAGCATTATCAAGATCAAGGTATACGACTGGTGAAACAGGGGGCCGCTAGTTGCAACAGGCAGCCATTAGTTATTACTATAGGATGACTAACAACAACACGGGCTCCACAGCGACCCCGGCCCTCTCCGATATGGAGTTGTAATTCTCACAGCGCATTTAATCATGTAATTAAGGATAGCACGGTTAAGACAAACATGCAGGGCAATGTCATACGGACAGAGTGTTAGTTAGGAATAACGTTGGGGAGACGTCTGTGAACAGTTTTGTCTGTAAATCAAAATGAGTACGAATAATAATTATTGTATTTTTTATTTTTTATTTTTTAAATATATATATATATTTTTTTTTTTAACCGACCACGTCTTTGAAGCATCGCTTTATTACACTGATCGATCACATGCGGGCAAGGCGAAGATATATGTGTCACCTGTGTATTATGACTGATAATAAGCTCTGAATAGACACGGAAGGTGTGGGGGAACTATGGTGAATATTGACCCAACCCCGGAGACGGCTAGTGGATATCAAATATACATGTCAAAGCAAATATCGTTTGCTACGTGACACCTCGTTATTCAAACTTACCGTCACCGACGATCACAGTAATGTAACGACCCAGTCGTATATGCACTCAATAAACATCAATGCCAAACATTTGCTTTTCGCGAAACAGACACTAGCTCTATTATCTCATAATGAACGCGTACAAGCAATAGCAACGACAATAGTGCGAAAGCGTACCCTATCCATTCAATAAAGAAAAGGCACGTGTCTTTGGCATTCTAAAATATTACAGCCATGACAGTAAGCGGCTTTTATATATTGCGATATATTTATATATTTTTATATATATTTTTATAAGCGAGTATATTAAACAACGATGCACAGAGTTGTCGCACAACTCTGTAATGTATGCAATCGTATATCAATACATATATATTAAGTTTGTAGTATCGACGAGACTGCATGATAAGCAAATAGCCTTGGCAATTTCAACGCGCATATAACGCAAAAATACATAATCATCAGCCATTTTGCATTCGTAACACGAAACAAATTTGAATTTTTATTCAATGCCCAGCATCGGTTATCGCGTGGAGCAAACATAGGTTGTCTACAGATCGTAGCGATGGGTGTGCGGTCGGTCGGCTAGAATATGCCACAGCAAAGATGTGTGTGTGTGTGTGTGTGTGTGTGTGTGTGTGTGTGTGTGTGTGTGTGTGTGTGTGTGTGTGTTAGGGAGTCGAACATCGTACGTTGTACGGAGTAGGCCACCTAATCCAGTTTTCACTTAACGAGCTTAGAACTCTATACGAATGACTCCTTTTTCGCTCCTCAGATGACATTTCAGTAACCTTACAACGGAGTCAAAACAATTCTACGATATAGTCACTATTTAAACAGGTTTGT
>NW_014577704.1:35972-44577 GCF_000485595.1 Priapulus caudatus
TGTGCTGTACCCGTTGGGCTATCCAGGCTGACACTGAGAGGGAGAGAGAAAGAGAGAGAGAGAGAGCGTGATATATATATATATATCGAGAGAGAGAGAGAAAGAGAGAGAGAGAGAGAGCGCACGATTGAGAAAGAGAGAGAGACCGCTATCACCTTATACATACACAGCGCGCGGACAGGAAAACGTGGAATTATAGATCTAGAAATATCATCAACGTGATTTACCAGAGCTACTGATGGATGTGTCATTTGAATGCAAATGTGAAGGTTTTGCGAATTGTGGGACTGGCTCTGTCAGGGTCGGTAAACGATGTACATAAAATAGCGGTTACGTGCAGCCATTTCTGTCTAATGCATACATATAGATCTTCGACTCTATTAATTCAGCATATAATAACTCGACGCATACCGTGGCCTGAAGCTTTCTATATGTTGATTTTTCTGGCAAGTGGGACTTGCGGGCAGCTGACAAATTACAGAGATGCTCTCCGGAATTTTATATTAATAACGCGCGATTCCACCAAAAACCGTGTGAAAGTGTTTAGTATGGCGTGTTTCCTGAAATCTTCTTTGAAATTCAATGCTCTATTTGCACTTTCTTCAAAGTTACACTCCCCGTAAAAACTGTTCCTAAAAAGTCATGGTTCTCTGAAATTTCCTGAAACTGGCATCTCCCCCTACTTTTTAAAATGCGTCGGGGAAATTTATTGAAAATTATTCATGTGTATTTAGATTTCTAAGCGTGGAAAATCGTGCGCTGCTTAGCAGTCGCTTTTACACGCAAAACGCTTTCCGATGATGATCTGCATTCAACAATTTGTAAAAAATCGAAAAAGAACCATATGGTTACAAAATGGTTGGGTCTCTAGCGAAAAAGTGATGGGAAATGACCATCGCTGAAAGGCGTGCACAATGCGGCGATCGCGGATAAAAAGTGGCCATGACTGTCTGGCTGCCTAACAGTAGTGTCACCTTCACTCTTGTCACATGTCACCGCTATTCAGTGTCCTTATCTATACAAAAACCCCTTCATCTAACTAGGATTACCTCGTTTTCGTGATGGTGGGTGAAATTTCCGGAAAATTCGCATTTCTTCAAGAACGAATAAGGCATAACTGACGATAACACCGTTTGGAAACCGTTTGGAGAGCAATAATAGTCACTAAGTGACGTAGTACGGAAGTATAGCAATCATCAAGCAATGCTTGTCCGCTGTGTAACTACTCGTCAAACTATGAGATTGTTCACTCAGCGATAGCGTAAGATTCTATGGAATTTGCAACGTGTTATGGACAAGCTATTCACTTTACTAACGGTAAATTTTTCTAGTTATTTAGCAGGAACTTATCTGAAATAAACTGGTAAAATCACGTTTAAACTATGACACGTATTTGAATCTCACCGCTGCGTGCTCTATACTAAACGATCTGGTCTTTCTTCTACGCACAAACTAACACACTAATCAATATACGCGCATGAAACCATGCATGTTCGTTGTACCGTGCTTTTATTTACTTCCTGCCAATCGCATTAAATTGTAATCTAAATGAAACAGCTACGAGAAAAGTCAATTCTAGGCGAGAACACAGGCGACACCTATCGACAAAACCTGCATTACATAGACATGCTTGTACGAGCTGCATAAGCTTTGGAGCATGTCCAAGGTTAAGACAGCGCCCTTTAGAATAATTCTCTACCATATGCTATTAAATCGAAATGTGTGCGAGGCACTTAAATATTATCATATAGTCATTTATTCGTATAATATTTATTTATTTATTAAATATATTTATATATTAGGCCTATATATTTCTTATTTATATAATATGAATATTTGTTCGACGAGTAGCATCCACGGTCAGGCGTTTTGCTGGACGGGGCAGGTTGATATCATCAATAGTACATAATAGGAGATTAAATCTCCTATTATGTACTCTTGATATCATCTGCACCTACGTAACTTGTGCTACACGATCCCTCTGGCTGCAGCCGTGACTGCGGTTTCACTGACACCACTTGAAGTTTAATTACAGGGAATACGATTTCAGTCGACAAACCTGAATCGAATGGAACTTTAGAAAATTGCACGACGGGGTTTTCTCCGGTTCAATACAGTTAGTTGTAAACCTGCTCGTGAGAGCGTAGCACACTTGCCTTGCTACCTCGCTCACTTGCATAATGCATATTGCCAGCGACAAATATGTGGCATACGTTACTACTAACGACCACTAACCACTGATCAAAGTTCTACACAAAAATCACATCACCAATGTATCTCGCTGTTCCGTAGGCGTAGGTGAGAAACTTCAACGCAGCTGCGAGTTAGGGCTGGCCATTGAAGATCCTCAAAAGGAAAAGCCACCGCAGCGATATCATGAACAGAACTAACGATTATACGTCACGTAACGCGCTTCACGCCTCTAGAATACCAGCCTGTTCGGCTAGCATCTATGACAAATACAACATACGCATATATGTTCTCCTATAACACTATTTGGGAAGATTCTTCCTATAACAAATATTGTTGTATGTGTAGTGCGCATCATAGGAGTTTAGGAGCGCTACTATGAACGCAAGCAGTGAATCTGAGCTGTAAAGAGGAACGAAATTGACTCGCCAATATTTGTCATAGGAAGAATCTTCCTATGACAAATAGTGTCATAGGAGAGCGTATATGCGTATGTGACGGTATGTCGTATTTGTCATAGATGCTAGCAGAACATGTTGCGAATACACACCTGCGAGCGATGCGCGCAGATGTAAGTATTGTCTGCAAATTATAACAAACCAAGTCATGAACAACACACATCGCACAAGACGGCTTTCTATTTACCGCATGTAAGCAGACGACACACGCACACGCACGAATGCACACACACACGTACGCACGCACACACGCGTAGCCTACGCACGCACGCACACACACACGCACGCAAGCACGCACATACACACATGCACGCACACGCACACGCACACGCACACGCACACGCACACGCCCTAACGCACAAACAGCACACACACAGCAACCACAGCACACGCACACGCACGACGCACACGCACCTACGCACACGTCACACGCACACGCACACGCACCACGCACACGCCACGCCACACGCACACGCAACACACACGCCACGCACACGCACACACACACACACACACACACACACACACACACACACACATAACAAGCGATAGCGCTGGCGTTGTCATCGTGAGAAATATGACGCCCGCATAATGGCATGCCGAAATACACCGCCCTCCCCTAATAGAACTCCCCGCACGCTAGACGAAATTACGCTGACTTGGCGACAAGAATTAAAGTTTCGTCTTACAGAAAATAAAGGTTATTCGGTTGTGTCGAAATCGAACGATGCTTAGCGGCAAAACTCAACGTTCCTTGGCAGGTGAGATTATTGTTACTTGGTCGTGAAGATTATAGGTTTTTTGATTGGCGGTTAGAAACAAGGATACTCGGTTATGAAAAAAAATTCAAGGTTTCTTGCAGCTGAAGGTTACCGTTGAGATTATTTGCTGCTGAAGAATAAGATTACGTGGGTATAACACTCAGGGTTACTTGTCGGTCAAAATCAAGATTCATTGGCGACGAGAAATTATGATTACGATTACGTTGCGCTAAAAGATTATGGTTCCGATAACTATTTTGGTCTTTTGGTGCTTAATATCAAGGTTACTTCGCGCTCAGAGAATTAAGGTTATCTGGCGGTTAACACTCGAGATTACTTGGAGTTATTAATCAAGGTTAAGTGGCTGCAAAAAAAAAGGTTACCTAACGCTAATAAATTTTGGTTTCTTAGCGGTAACAATTAAAGTTTCCTGGCGAAAAAAATAAAGATTAATTGGCGATACACAGTAGCGTGTCTCTACGGTAATACCAAGCAACAGTTTATAAACAAGCTTGTCATACTTAATTTGTGAAATCGTCATAAAATGTAATAATATAATAATATCTAATTAAGTAGGAAATAATATAATTAATTAATTAACCATTGAACGGCAAAACCCGATGGGTACCCCCTCTCCGCACTCTAACACATAAAAATATGGACTCCGCCATCAACGGTTACAGGAGACACGGCGTCGCTAAATTAAAAAAAAGTATAAAGCATATATACAGAAGCAAAGATGCCGAACGCGCGACGCCTCTTATATTGATCCCATTTGAAATGACCAATCTGTTATAAGCAAGAGACGAACCGTTTCTTCAGTTAAGACTGTGATAACCAGAGCGTCATATCTACGCCATGTATAGAGTAGATTCGTGTCGTATATCGTGCAGGCTTCAACCGCGAAAATTACTTGCGAATGATATTCGCATCATCACACGTGTAGGTGTAACTATACACCTACTAGGTAAGTGTGTTTAAAATACAGGCGCACGACGTTTCATTTGCGTATAGCGAGCGGCGTGATAAGAAACCGATGTAGAGCGAATACAAGTACACGATGTACTTCGTCTTGAAATAAAATATTAAAAACAATAGTGCACGCTACCCCCCCAAAACGCGGTTAACTACCGAAACACAAAACCGAATTGTGCTCTTCCATGCACTGAACTTCCCCCTTGGTGGACGCCAGTGCTAATCCACAAGCTGCACCTGACAACCCCCTAAATTGGACTAAACACTTGTTGTATTGTACATATTGCGGCTAATTAACAAGGGGTTTCTAACCATTTGCATTTGCTATATCGCTACTATACGCTGTCGACCCTACGATAACACTGAGATCTCCAACCCAAACCGCACTACAACAATCTACCAGAGCCAGAAGCACAGGACAATTAGTCACACTGCCTCGTATGATTAGAAGCCCCAACATGTACAATATACAACACACTCAACAGTTTCCCCCTTCGCGCTGCCCTGACCTATGCCTATGCCCTGACCTATGACCTGACCTATGCCTATGCCCTGACCTATGCCTATGCCCTGACCTATGCCTATGCCCTGACCTATGCCTATGACCTGACCTATGCCTATGACCTGACCTATGCCTATGCCCTGACCTATGCCTATGCCCTGAGCTACTGCCTATGACCTGACCTATGCCTATGCCCAAACGCACAACACACCTATCAGTAGGGGAAATTCCGGCGCTATTTTGAACACAAGTTCAGAGACATAACCCAGCTTTTTATAGATTATTGTAGTTTTTTATATGACCAGAATCTACGCCACCCCATCCCACCCCACCCATTACCACCCCACCTCCCTACGCGTGATGCATATAAGTAAATAAACAAATAAACAAATAAACAAATATATATATATATATATATATGTTAAATATATCATTAAAATAAGAACGGATAGTATATTTTACCATTGAATCCAACTGGTTTTATATCGCATGTTTCTGAGATGTACTATCTTTAGGCGTGTGAATATTTTAGGTGCTGCGACGTGTTAATAAACTAGCCTTTAAAATAGTAAATGATTTTTTCTGAAATAATGTTAGGCATAACTACGGGGCAACTTTCTTCCTTAGGCACGTTAGAATTATATTGCAAACAACAGTGGTTTATGATAAGTCTAGTGCTACATTTTCATCCCCTAGTAGAAAGATAAAAGCACCCAAATTAGTGACTGCATTCCCTTAGTAATCAACTCTGGGCATGCGTACCACATCATGCATTACACTTACAAACTAGAGCACTCGGAGAGCGCAGACCTCCGCCAAGGCAGCTCAATTCTCTCACTGTGAAAAATTTAATTAATTAAATAATTAATGGACTCCGGATCAACCCAACCAAAATGTCATCATTCTACAGTTCACCCCCATTCTGACCACTTCCTGAAAACTTTAATTAATTGAACTTAAATGTAATTTAGGATATGCCGCAATCACGCGACCCTTCAATAATGTAATCAATTCCTAAGTTGACCTCGCCAACCATTTCCTGGACCAGTTCTCCTAAGAAAAAAATGTATTAATTAATTAATTGATCTCTTGCACAGGATCACCAGGCACGAAAAATCGAATCAATTCTAAGTTCAGCCCCATTAACTGACACTTACGATACGGTCCTATGAAAAATGTTATGACAATAGGTCATACACTTTCAAGTTAGGCCCTGTACACGCACCAACCAACAACACATCCCGGTGAAGGACTAACCACCTTGCCCAACCCCTGTGGCGGGGGAAATTATAAGGACTAGTCACATGGCAAGCAGTCCGGGGCCGTTAGCTACTTGATCGGTGTGGATGACCCGCCTGGGAAATCAAATAACCGGCGTGCTGTAGGCTTTCTACTATTTTTTCTGAAACTTAAGCTACCGCTTTTTAACTTACTAGTCGTAATGCATTATCATTGTGCGGTAATCATCCATCGCACCCCAGGCTACGTGTGCTCTTCTACGCCAGGTTGCCAGATTTAACTTGGATAATTCGGTCGGGACAATCGGCGGCGAGCAATTTAATTAGAGCCTCTTTGATTTATACACGTTATCCAGACAAGCAAAAATTTAACATTGCTACCTAATTTAAAGAACGGATTGCAAATTGCAGAATATTGACTTGGCTCGGACTAAATTATTCACCGAATAAACATCTTGGTCATAAATGCACCCAGGGATTGCTATATTCCATGATCGACGGAAGGCCCCCGCGCCTCTGGGGCTGCCCCTATGCTGACGCGCCAACTAGCGAGAATATAGAGAGCTAGCTGATAGTTCAAGTGTTATCATTGCAACTCACAACGCAGCGCGAGGCGGCGGCGCGACCCCGCGAGTGGCACGAGGAGCGAGGAAAGAGAAAACACACAACCTCGATCGAAAGCGCTGTTGACCACGAGCGGCTGTGATTCCTCACAAGTATTTCTAACGACTGCACGATCTAAAACTATGCTCACTTAGCACCATGACAACGTCATACTGACATGTCTGTATGCATATACATGCACTGCACAGGCACCTCACAGCTACAGCACGCTGCACAACTAGCGACGCCAACTCTCTGCAGCAACCCACCAGAGAGGTAGAGAGAGAGAGAGAATGAGAGAGAGAGAGAGAGAAAACGAGAGAGAGAGGAGAGACGCACAGCAAAGGATGAAGACGATGTGCTACCTACGGCCATACAAGAGAGAGGAGAGAGAAAGTTGCGAGAGAGAGAAGGTGTTGTGTATATGTAGCAAGCGTGTAAGAGAGAGAGAGAGAGAGAGACGAGAAGAGAGAGAGAGAGAAGGAGAGAAGAGAGAGCAGAGAGAGAGAGAGAGAAGACTGAGAGAGAAGAAGAAAGCAAAGAAGAAGAGAGAGTGAGTGAAGAGAGACACGACGGTTCTCGCAGTGAGAGACGAGAGAGAGAGAGAGAGAGAGTGAAGTATCGAGAGAGAGAGAGACGAGAGAAAGACGAAGAGAGAGAGAGAAAGAGAGAGAGAAAGAGGATGAGTAACACATAATTCGTGAACTTCTCTTATAACGCAGTTTAGAGCCTACTCAAGCGCGCACGCGCCCACCCGCCCAATCAGGTCAACAACGAGCACACTTATCCCGACAACAAAAGTCATGACTGTCACAAATTGCATGGAAACTTAAAAAATTTATGCTTCCTTCAACGCGCAAAACAAAGAGCACAAGTGGAATCACGAAGTTAGCAGTGAAATGCAGCAACATTCTACAAGGAGACATACCATGATTCGTAAATAGAGCATTTCCACAAATGCAATAGTTCCTTAAAGGCAGGTCAGACACTGTAAGCCCAAGCGAGAAGCCAGCTAAACAATCAGTCCATGACATAACATCGAGGGGCTCCGTTAGTTACTCAGCCTTGCGTAACTCGATCATATTTGTTAATTTCCTCGAAAAGTTGTCTTTCCTTGCTACTGACAAATAACTACAGTGGTTTTGTGAAAAGTGGGTTTGAGCGCATGGATGAGTGACATTTACATGTGCTCGGTATTGAAAGTGAAAAGAGCGAGGATTAACTCAATGGAGATACACCAGCCAAGGGATGGTGTATTCTATGTGCTGGTAACTGGATGGTCTTACGTTCTACGAGCTTTTTTTCTAACTTAGCTATTTCCGCTTTTACTCGTAATAGCATTATGCTACCCGCGGTAATATATCATCCATCGCACGTCAGAACATCCATAGCGTCGNATAACCACCTTGCCAACCCCTTGGCGGGGGTAATTATAACTGTCACACCCAGTTTCCAAGATACTGGTATCGGACAATTTCGCACAATAATAGACCTCTATTATACACGTTATCAAAAAGCAGAAAATTTCAACATGCTACGCTAATGAGAAGACGATTGCAAATTGCAATATTACTCGATAAATTATTCACATAAGACATTTGCATAAATGCACGGGATTCATTCATACGGAAGCCCCTCTGCTGCCCTATGCTGCGCCATCGAGATATAGAGAGGCTGCTGATAGTTCAAGTGTTATCATTAGACTAACGAAGAGCGCGCGCACACGCGAGTGCACGAGAGCGAGAAAGAGAACACACGTACGTAAGTGTACACGCGCGGACGCACGCACGCACGCACGCACGCACGCACGCACACACGCAGAGGTAGAGAGAGAGAGAGAGAGAGAGAGAGAGAGAGAAGAAGACGAGAGAGAGAGAG
>NW_014577704.1:44631-45265 GCF_000485595.1 Priapulus caudatus
TTTGACATTTACCATTTACCCTTTACCATTTACCATTTTGTCATTTACCCCTGGTAATATTAAATACTACATTATATCAATACGATGTAATTTGGCCTCGTTTTCGGGTATACGCCATCTTGATGTGTCTGTGTGCGGACATCGTGGCTGCATCACGCGATAGTCACATCTATATACTGCTTTCCTGCCGCGAACACGCTTTACACATGCCTGCTGCAACTGCACACGAATCGACAAAAAAAAAACGCTCAAAAGTTTTTGAAATTCCTGAAGCATTAAATTGCGAATTGTCGAAAACGTAGATTGTCAAAATTAGATGCGCCATAGCTCGCCAGCGGCGGGTCCTGCGGTGGATTGAATTGGTTTAGGAGCATCCCGATGAGAGTTCGTTATTGTGGTTGGAAAATTGCAGTTTTATATTTGAGGGTTCCTCGCTGGTCTCGTTGAACAACTATGTTCTAGTTGAACACAGCAGGCACGCGATGAGAGGGGATGCCTAATTAGTATCAAAACGTGGCCAATAAGACCTTACTCAGTAATATATATATATATATATATATATATATATATATATAGTATATATATATATATATATATATATATATATATATATATTAGTATATTACTATACTAT
>NW_014577704.1:46018-50509 GCF_000485595.1 Priapulus caudatus
AAGCTCGCGACGAATGAAAAGACATGCCATCTTAACATTCTCTGTCACGCTCTTGAAAAATTGTCTGTCACCCAAGCGCATGTCACGTGGCAAAGGTGGCAAGAATTGGCGTGAAAATGTCCGCCGCGTGGCGTGTGTGACCTTTTCACTGCGTACACAATTCTCTGTTCGCAGACACTACGCGCCACTAGCCACACACCACACACAACCACCACACAACACACAGCACTACCTACACACACCACACAACGCACGGCAGCACACACCCGCAACACACGCACTACAGCACACACACACACAGCACACGCACACACACACACACACGACACGACACACCGAGGTCCCAGTTCGGCAAATACGCACGACAGCACACACGCACAGCAACGCAGCCGCACGCACCGCGGCGCATCGGCCACGCACGCCGCACAGGCGCGCACACAGCACACACACCACACAACACTAAATATTATATCCGCGGAGAGTGTGGGGAAACAGCCCGCGCAGTGCAATTTTGATTCGGGACGGAATTGTGTTAGGGAGTGAGGAGACAGGGGATCGACTAAGCGCAGACGCGCAGGCGTGTGCGCGCGCTCGTTCAATCTCTGAAACCAGCTTATATAGTCTCTCTCTCTCTCTCTTTGGCCTCATGCTCTCTCTTGGCCCCCCGCGGATCTCTCCTCTCATCTCTCCGTCTCTGCTCCCATGGTCGTCTCCCGTCCCATCGTCTCGGCGACATCGCACGTCTCGGTCGTCTCGATCCACGACCCGGCGGTCAGGTTGGGCAGTTTACACAGTAGCTTAATACCTCACAAACCCTGGCCATCAGTCTGGACACACCACCGTCTCTCATCTCTGCTCCTTCCTGTTCTCTTCTCCCCTTGGGGAAGAGAGGAGAAGACACGCCTCCCTCTCTTCTCTGCTGGGGAGGATAGGAGAAAGGCGGACATCTGCTGCAATGCCACGCTCCACACATCTTCTTACGCAGTTGCTTCACATCTTTATCAGAATGCTGCCGGTGGCGGTCGCCAAAATTATTACTGATATCCCATCCATAGGTACGAAGCACGACGGGATACAGCGGCGGAGCCGTTCCACGCACGCCATATGCAATCCGCCAGCACACACACCGTAGAAGGGCCCATCACACACCCACCAGCACACCAGCACTATCACCACTTCCCCCCGCCAGCGGCTCACGTTGCGGGCTTGGGGGCACGGTTTCCACGAACTCACTTCACACACACAGACTTACGCGACGGGAAAGCCAACAAACAAGCGGCTTTCGGGGAGTGGCGCTTTGCCGGTGACCTCGAGTATGAGATTGATTTTTTATTTATTTTAGCAGTTTACCACCGACTAACTTCTACAGTCGGAGCGCGAGCGCAAAAGCGCTACCGAGCGGCAGCACAAGTCCACACTTGCTTGTTGCACCTACAGCTAGCGAGGGCACACCACACAGCACACCACAACACATACACACACACACAAACACTGGAGGTCAATTTCGAAATCACCACTGTCACTGAGAGCTAAATACGTATTAACCGTGCGGCGAGCGAGCGAACGAGAGAGAGAGAGAGAGAGAGGAGATGAGAGAGAGAGAACAGACCTCCGTTTTTCGCATACAAAGAGGCAGCAGAGCAGGAGCGTTTTGACGGGGTGCGGAACAAACGCGAAAAGAGAGTACAAGAAGAGATTCGAGAGCTGGGGCTGGAGTACAGTAAGCAGCCACTCGCCCAGATAAACCTAAGTGTTTGCGCCGCGGCAGCAATTAACTAATCCATCGAGTCGGGGTCTCAAGCGAAACTGGACAGGCTCACCGATCTAGTCCATGGAGGATTACCACACGGGTTCAACTGCTATTAAGTCACATGGCATCTCTACGCGGCACTCGGACACATTATACCAAGGGCGCTATTGGCTCGCCTTCCCAACTATCAGCCTTCTTCAAATATTTCCACGAAAGTTCTTTAGACAAACGGGGCCGAAAACGCGAATGTTCAAGACCAATAGGCTTCAGTTCCCGTTTAATCTCTTCTATAAGAGCCTGTGGTGGCCGACAGGATGAGGTGGCAATTATATTAAAGGGGAGTATAGCGCTACATCGCAGGCAACTATTGCAATAAGAAACTCCGCGCGCTTTGTAACGAATTACACATATAACGCCGCGCTCAGGACCGCGCCCGGTAATATCGCCCGTCAACAAATCGTATATTATTCGAGCAAGAATGTGCACTCAGTTACGCGCGCAGACGGTGAGAGCGTATGAAGAACTTTACATGGCTAGGCCTTGTAACAGACACCGCAGTAGTCAGAAAAAACAAAACATCTGGGTCACGGATTAAGCTCCAAAGCTGCACTAGCCGATGTGATTGGGGCAACATGTTCCTTGCGTGCTTGGCATCTATGACAAATACGCACATAACGCTCCCCTATGACACTATTTGTCTATAAAGAACGATTCTCGCTATGACAAACATTGGCGAGTCAAACTTCGTTTCGCGCTTGGTAAGCTGCAAATTTCACATGCTTGCGCTTAATAAGTAGTGCGGCTCCAAATCATCGCTATGATGGCGCACGACACATACAACAAATATTTGCCCAATAGGAAGAATCTTCGCTATGACAAATAGTGTGCATAGGAGGAGCGTATATATGGTACGTATGTCGTATTTGTCATAGATGCTAGCAGAACAGGCTGTTGGGGGGGGGGGCTGTGATGCCGAATATCTCATCTCTGTTACATCGGATCATCTAAGTTATCTCTTATTGGATTACTCACTGCAAGCATACTAACAAGGGTACCGCTGATATATACTGATAGGCACACTCGTTTGGCAGACTCAATTAATAGTAATGGAGCCTCGCTGTGTATTGTAGATATAACAACTCTGAATACGACTAAGTTTACGGTACTGAGCTGCAAGCGTGAAAGTGAGAGGTAATTAAGATTGTAACGACTATGAGTACGACTAGTTTTACGGTATACTGAGCTACGTCTCCACTGCGGACAGCGCTTCATACTTGAACATCCCCGCGGTCGCGTGCGCATATCCCGCGGAACTGCGCGTCTCATCCGCGCGCATGCAGCGCTCAGGATCAACAGCAAAGCTGTGCCACGCAATCTTGTATCATGTCTCTCTGGATGAATGATGTCTAAATGAGGGAACCAGGAAACCGCCAGTACGGTTAATCGTATGAATGTAGGTGTGGTGTATGTGAGGATCGGAATATGCACGCGAGAAAACAAGCGAGCGTGTGTGCGTGCGTGCGTATGGGCGCGTGCGCGTGTTGGTGCGTGCGCGCAGCCATTCATGCACGCATGCATGCGTTTATGGTTGTGTGCGTAAGCGTGGGAGCGTGCGTGCTAATGTTTGCACGCGCGTGTGCGTGTGTGAAGGGGAATGGATGGGGGAGGGGAGTAGAAATTAGAATTGTCGTTATAATTCCTCTTATGCGCGATATTTCACTCGTGTCCCGACTAAACACATATTGAAAAATGGTTTTTTAATACACGTCCGTTTATACGGAAACTTTATGCTGTGTTAAATTTCGCAATAATAGAATTATATTTTAGCTAGACAGAGAATACTGCAACTTTCATACGCACATACACACATACACACACGCGCACGCACACGCGCACGCACTCATGCACTCACGCACACACACATACACAGATACACACATACACACGCGCGCACACACACGCACGCACGCGCACGCACACACACACATACACATCGACTACACATGCTCCGTCGCGATATGTAGTTTCAGATTGAAATTTCGCGCAAGCCAAATTAAACGCGGCAAACACATACAACGAGCAACGGGAATAGCCACGCTAACAACACGAGTGGCAGGGGACACGAGTCAACCTCAACGCAAAAACCTCAAACAAGCCCGAACGTCGCCTAAGCAGAATATTTGGTACACAAAACAAATACGTAAGTGTACGG
The DNA here is from genome assembly GCF_000485595.1 of Priapulus caudatus. NCBI lineage: Eukaryota > Metazoa > Priapulida > Priapulimorpha > Priapulimorphida > Priapulidae > Priapulus > Priapulus caudatus. Next base: position 49,981 of record NW_014577704.1, read on the forward strand.
ACAACCTTTCAATAACCTGCTCAAATAAATACTCAAACCGCTGCAGATTATATTTGCGAATAAACGCCTTTCGGGAAAATTCGAGGAGACGTGCAACGGACAGTAACAAATTGTCCTATTGCGAACACGCGCACGAACGCATGCTCGCACGCGCGCACGCACACACGTTCGAACGAACGTATGCACGTAAACGCGCGCACAGCTACTGACTTTGAGTCGCACGCACACACATACACACGAACGCACACACACGCGAACGCACGCACGTACACACGAACGCACACACGCACGCTCGCACGAACGTATGCACGTACACACGAACGCACGCACGTACACACGAACGCACGCACGCACACACATACACACGAACGCACGCACACGCGAACGCACGCACGTACACACGAACGCACGCACGCACACACATACACACGAACGCACGCACACGCGAACGCACGCACGTACACACGAACGCACGCACGCACACACATACACACGAACGCACGCACACGCGAACGCACGCACGTACACA